>NC_047145.1:10264749-10564749 GCF_009829125.3 Periophthalmus magnuspinnatus | reverse complement strand
AGATTAATTTTGAGCCAGTAACACTCAACCATCTATGACAAACAGAACCTTGAACCTTGGCTTGCTGAATGAGAAATCCCTCCTAGCTCGATGTATGAAGTACTACCAAAACTAAATTAACTAAGGTCGCAATAACAGTTTGCATATTACAGTGTGTTCAGCCTCCCACGACGCAGTCCATCTGTTATCCGCTGACTTAGAACTGTTTGGCCTGGCAGGTTACAAAGAGGTGGAATTGGCTGCAGATGTGAACCAGTGTGGGCAGAATACATTTGGGGTGGGCTAGCAGTAGAGTTATCATAGTACTAATATTTCAAACTTGATTTTGTTACTAAGGAATGAACTCGATAGTCAATACTCATGAGAAAACTCTTTTATTTAAACAATAGAATGTTATTTTCAGCATTAAATCATAGGACTTTCTTTCATATTACCATCTGTGTAATGCCTCAGTCATACAGGTATGTTCCATAGTGGTCCATGGGTGTATACTAGTCTATTCAGGTAAGGTTAATTTCTGTCCTGTGAATGTGACTTTTTTAGTATCCACCCTTGTTCAAATAACTATCTAGTTTCGATATCGATTAGTATCTGATTTTTGATACTTCTGACAACCCTAGTTAGTGGTGAGGTGGAGAGGTAGGGAGGGGTTAGCAGACCTGTGCAGAGTCCTGCTCCGTGGGCGGGTCCCCCCTCCTTCACTTGCTTGACGAAAATCGTGTCCATTGGCTCCAGACGGTTCCGCTGTCTCCCTGGCAACGAGAAGGAGCAGACACGCACAGAGGCGATTGGTCACACAGAGAAGAAGAGGAGCAAAACTAGGACGCTTTAATCAGAAATAGAATTAAAGCATTCATTTCCTGCGGGTTGTTAAATAGTAGTGGTTATGTCTTTTTTAGGAATATTGTTCATTCAAATTGTATATAGAATCATATTAAAAAGATGTCAGATACTAGGTGCTGTGAAGTAACTGAATGTATTTTTGGGTTGAAAATGTCATGCCAATTTATATTTCTTTTGTCAGTTTTATTATTTCTTATTGGTAAAAACATGTTCTAATTTAAAGCTATGATTGCTGGTTAATGTCAAAATGTGGAAAAAAAAACAAACACAAAAAACACAAAAAACATAAAGTCTGTATAGTAAGGTAACTGCAACTATTATTCTTATTTGAAGATGCACTGTGGATTTTTTTCTTTTTTTTTTGTGGAAGTTCTAAAAAGATACCTTGAAATACTTGGAATTCTTACTGTGAACTGGGTTGACTCTCTACAGATCTGACCTCTAACTTGTCCCTGTGGCTTATCTTCATAGTGATACACATAATGCCATGTGTAGTACGTTCAAGGCAAAGCAATGGAGACAAGCAGGTGATGGACCCGAAAAGTTACATAGTGAATCTTTAAATACAGTATTTTGTTTGTTTTACAGGAAATCATTTAATCCTAAAATAATCAACAAATAAGAACAAATACATTTCAAATTGCACTGCCAGTTACAGTAAGCAGCCATTTTAAAGTAAATTAAACAAACAAACAAACAAACAACACAGAAAGAAGCAAAAGTAGATGGATGCAGTGCAGGTGAATTGGCCACCTAATGTGTCCCATAGGCTTGTCTGATCAGATGTGCTGTGAATGACCCAACAGGACAGAGCAGGGGTCACACTGTGCTGACAAGGCTCTCACCACCAAGGACTCTGCTTTCATATGGAGAGACAACCAGCACGCCATGTCATCTGGGCATTTAGGGCCAAACACAACAAAAACAACAAATGAATATATGATAAGTTTGTTTACAAAGGGCTCTTGTATGTATGATATGGCAATAAATAAATAAAATCAAATCACTTTTCACTTTTTAATTAGACTTTATTTTGTCTTGTTAAAACATCTTTCACTGTGAATTTCCTGTACTGTACACAGTAAATTGTACATAATAGCTTTGTAGCATAGTTTTTATACTCTACTTAGACTTTATTTTATTCTTATTACCTTACTCAGTGTAGAATTTACAAAAAGTATTTTTTATGCATTGTTATTCGTCTCTCATTGTGGGACACATAACAGTTCTAATATCAATAGCATCACACATTTCCATGGTCCGAGATACCATTTTAATAAACCATATGAGGTTGGTTAAGATCATGGCTTGGTTTCAGAGTTCCTGGGAACATAAGCCACAATCTGATCTGGCCTGTGCTAGCTGAGAGCTGAGGGTGGAGAGAGGAAGAGGAGCATCCAGAAATCCCACACCTCTCCTTTGGGAGCTATGTACAGCACTGATCCTGTTCTGTGAATGCACCATCAGAATCAGCAGTGCAATATTGTTGCACTGGCTCTAAGGGATAATGTGTTTAACTGCACTTACAATAGGGCTGAATGATTTGGTAAAAATATTATTTTTCAGACAAGCATTACGATTGCAATTTGATTTGCAATTTATGTTTTAATAATACGATTCTGTAATTATATTAAATGCACATTTTAACAAAAAACGGAAATACAAATACAAAAACTAATACAAGAATCACATTTCAGAACACGATTGTACAGATCTAAACTATAAACTCAGCAGTTTTTATACAGAATAAGAAAGGATATTTAGTTGTTTGTGGAGGAAATTATGGTATGTACTTAAAAAATTACAGCCTTGGCACTTTGCTAATTGCATCCATTCAAACTACAATTTTGATTTGATTGCAATTAATCTTGCAGCTCAAACTTTAATTAATTTTTCCGCAAGAATAGTAAATATAAAACTTGACCTACATTAATTAAAGCAACACTGTTTTTGGAACACTGTTATTAGTAGTCATTATGTCATACTGTGGAAGATTATAGCCAAAGGAACAACATTTTCATGGAAATAAGCAGGAGAAGGCCATCCTTCAGGACAAATAAGAGTCTGGTTTGTGGAGATACAAACCCACTCACTGCATGTTTTTCAATGTTTTTCAGTGGAATAAAAACAGCCATAATGAAAAAAATAAGCTTTTAATTTGGTCATTTTTTTGGCAAAAAAGTTACACGGTGGGGCTTTAAATTGTTTTGTAGCATCATTCCATTGAGGAATCCTACATTTATTCACATTAGTGTACACAGACTATGATAGCACTATGGGCGTAAGCTTGTCACGACAACACATTTTGAAGCCTGTTATATTGGTACAGAGATATACAGTGATAAATGATAATATTGAAACTACTCTATGCCTCTGACACAATAACAATAATGCAAGATAATCCCAGTAAAACCCACAGAAGTCATATTCAAACTTTTACAACAATTGTATTACAACATTTTTTTGCTGTGGTATGTTTTCTGCCAACACCACCATCAATTTCCAGATGTGTCAAACAGGTATATCATAAAAATTCTGCTGTTTGGGGTGCAGTAAATATTGCATAGCTTTGACAAATACTAGTAGTTTATCAAAATTCTGTGAAGGTCAACTTTCAATTCACTTCAAACTGAATGCTCACAGGATGTAAGTCCATTTTTATCCAGCAGAAGGCAGCATAACCCCTACTATGAACAAACACTACATCTCCTGGTATATTCTGTCAGATTGTATATGTTTACAGGCAGTAGAGCTAATGTTAGTTATTTAAAGTCAACATTGCTTTACCAAGGCCAGATTCCTAACGCAGAGCCAATCCCAGTGTGTCCAAACCAGGCTGTACAAATTGGATTATACAAGTTTCCCTGGTCCACATCTGGATGAGCAGGATTAAATGTGGGAATCTACAGTTTTAGACATTTTAATGCTCTCAACTGTCTTATCAAAGCAAAACAAGAGTGGATTAACGAAACTGTAGCAGCAATCTGACAGTGGAGTATTTTTTTCCACTTAACACATCGTTTATCTTTATGAACCTTAAGTTAAGGTCAAATTAATGTAATGGTTGCTGGCAAACTTGAATTGTTTTCTTGTTGTAAATTAATAAGTATCCAGTTGTCCTTTCATGCAGAACAAAGTGAGGTAGATATAGTAGGAAATAGGCTGAGAACATCTATACCTAGATACTAATCTAACCTAATCCTTCTTGAATACTTTTAGAAATTTTGGTCTCGTGGTCAAGTAGACAAGTGGTTTTCAAACAGGCAGCTAGGTTATGTCAACTTGATGAAATATTCAGTGTTATTTATTTTAGTAATCATAACAACTTTTTAGTATTTAAGTTGTGGGCGTTCATTTATTTTTGCTCAGCCAAGCGAGGTACACAATACATCACCATACTTTTAAGTTAGCGGAGTAGAGCTAGAACAAATGTGTAGAAGATAGATTTTTAAGTCTATTTTTCTATTGGTAATTCTTTGGTGATTTATTTTTAAAATGCATGCATTATTAACGCTATCCAACTGTTAAAATATTTTGCATTGACAACTAAGACATGAGTTTAGTTTTTAGTTTATTGATTCTGATTCTATTTCCTCATCACATTCTTATATACTATTCTATATGTGTCCATCCGTGTGGTGGGCTGGTTGCCGTTGCGTGGGTCTGGCAGTGCACAGCTGGACATTTGTGTGTGGGGGGGCCGGTTGTGCTCCTGTTGTTTTGTTTTGATTATGTGACTCTACAGAGGGCTGGGCCTGCTGCCAGTGCACTGCATTAACTGTGTAGTAATACCTCTCAATCCTGCCCGGCTCCCACACTCACTACCACACACGCACAAGTTTACACAAATTATGCAATAAGGCCTGTGTTTTGATACGACTTTTGCATTTTGGAATCAGAAAGTGTTCTTAGGGCAGATTTTACTACCAAAGTAAAGCACTGAATGTGTATTAAAGACATGATGTATGCGTTTGGAATTTGAGTGGGCTTAAACTTCAAGCCACTTGATGTAGGTGAAAGAAAACAAGCATTAAGTACAAAATAATGGTAACTTTGCTTGCCTGAAATGTTCCATGGTATTGCGTTAAATAGGGTGGGATGAGACAACTTAATCGATTAATCACAACTAACTGATAAGTGAAATAGTTGTCAACTAATTTAGTAATCAGTGATCAATAACTGGTCATTTTCTGAGCTATATATAGACTCCAAAACGTGTTTTGTGTGTAAAATTTGTGTTTTCAATAAAGAACCAATTTTGATGCATAAAACCTCTGAAGATGTTCACTAGCATGATCTCTTTACCTTCGTCTTGGTAAAATGTATTAAAAATCTCATATTTAATTGAAAAATTATCGCCAGATGAATCGATTACCAAAATGATCGTTAGCTGCAGCCCTACAACAGGAGACACAAGATTGAGTCCACACGAACAAGACAAGAGATGAGACAAGAATTTGACTTTGTTTATTATGAATAAATTGTGTATTTCAGTTCACAATATTGGCCCCACAATTTACCTCATTTAATACTTTTTACTGTAGTTGTGCTTTTTGAAACTTTTTGGATTTTTTTTATTTCTTAGCTTTTTCTTAAATTTTTCTCATTTGTGTACAATCTTGTGGCAATTTTGTCTTGCAAGAATTTATGGCATGAGATCTTGTCCCATCCCTAGCATTAAACTAATCTATCCTGCCTTTTTCAGTTATAGCTCTTTGTATCTGAAAAATAACTTGATAAATTTTTTCTTACTGTGATCGTGGTATCCTCTCCCCAGATCTGTCATGTAACCTCATCTCATAGTGTCACCTGCTTGTTTCCAATGAGATAAATAGTTAAATGTCATATTTCTAGGCAAAGTAATAGCATCTCCACGGAAGCAATAGAGCGTTGGACCATCTACCAGAAAAGTGCTTTGATATGCTTTTAGTTGATACATACATACATATCATGTTTGATGTCAATAAACAGATATGACAAACCATTACATTCACTCATGGATCTCTTTACAACTCAAGGTTTGACCATCAAATAGACTTAAAGTTACACCATGTAACATTTCTAGTGTTTCTCTCCATGCAGATGTCATTGCTTTATCTGGAATTCTCCACTGCATGGCATTAAACTAGAACTTTTTATTACCGGTGTTTTTATTGCTAAAAAAGACAACAAGTGAAAAACATGCATTCTGACTATAAGCAGGGCTGCCTCCCCAAAGATCTGACCCTGTAACTTGGCCTGGTGGCATAATCTGCTTGTTCATGGAGACAGATCAGTTTAATGCAATGCTGTGGAACATTCATGGCAAAATCAATAACAAGAAGCAGGTGACAAACTCCACAAGAAAAAGTTAAATAGTGAAACTCCAACCCAAGAAGTCCCAAAAATGACATAAGTAGATTGCAGAGGCAGAGAAGGGCACAAAACAGCACAAAAAGACAAAATTAAGACAGTAACTCTTCTTGTCTTCCTTTTTCATTCCCATGAATCGTCCACCAAACAGTCCCAACAAACGCGTCCAAACACAGCTCCAGTCTGAAAGTTTAAACTCCAGCACCTGCACAGTCCACACATGACCTCCATGAACCGGCCTCCATCTTTGTACACCAGGCCAGCATTGAAGCAAGGCCTACTCTCACATACAGTGGACAGGTCTCATTTTTTCCCCTTATTACTGCAGAAACATAAGCTCGTGTTGAGTGATGGTCTGTCAATATGCCCCGTCAACACTGAATGACAAATCAGAATTGGTCACTATAAAGAGTTAAGGAATGCATCTAAAGTCATTCTCATAGGTCATGATTTTTTGAAGCTAGAATGGTCAAACACAAGTGGTACCAATATTATACCTAGTCTGATAGATTTTGTTTATGTTGGCAATCAGGGGTAAGAGCGCAGGACCAATAACCCAACAGTTGGCAGATCAATCCCAGGTCTGATCTGTTGTTGTGTCATTAAGCAAGACACCTCAACTAGATTGTATGTGTGGTGTGTAAGTGAATCACTGGTGGTGGCAGGAGGGGCTGTAGGCTCAGAACGGCAGCCACACTTCAGTCAGTCTATCTCAGGGTGTCTGTGTCTCCAGAAGTAGTAGAGTGACTTGATGTATAAAAACAAGTTTCATGATCATTATCTAATACCTTGCTTCTGGCAGTTATTACAAAACTGAAACTTGGCATGACAAGGAAGAGGCCATCTTTCAACACAACAAATATCTGCATAAACTACTGGGTGCTATTTGTTTAACAGTCTCATAAGTGTTTCAAAACCATATAACATCTGAACAAATATGTAATAATAAACTTCCAGGTATGAAAAATGTTAATAGTTTTCAGTGAATTCCAAATATCTAAATAATTCCGCCCAAAGAGAAGCTGATACTGTAAAACATTCTTCTGCCAGAAAGTTGTGATTCCATCTTAAGTTTCGTTTTATGAGCCAAGCTATCTCCTGAGGGAGTTCAAGTTCATGTGAGGGAACAAGTGACCCACATCTGGAGAGCTGGAATGTAAATCCAATGTTGGGTGTACACCTATTGTATATGGTTTTTATGGAAATGTTTTACATTTTTGTAGCATTTTTGTTTTATAAGGATTACAAGCGCTTTCAATGAGTAAAAGTGAGTATAGAAAAAAGAACAATAGTGAGGGATTCAAAAAAAGTGGTTACTGAACTAACTGATCATACTTGCAAAATGAATAATATTGATATTGTAGAATTAGTCTGTTCATGTTGTGTAACGTTTTACTTAAGTTTGTTGAAAAAACTCATTATGTAGTCTGCAAAAACAGTGTCCAGATGACTACCACTGAAACTACCTTGAATATGTCTGTAGTAACAAAACGTCAGCTAGGGCAGTATGATTAGAAAAAAAATCAAATTCACAAGGAATTGTGATTGTGATTAGATTTGTAGCATTTTCATTTTTAGGGATTCTGGTCAAAGTTCATATAAATATATATGGACATAAACATGTCCAGAAGAGTCGACAAAAAGACTGAAATATGAAGTGACAAACTAATACAAGAAACACATTTCAGAATGTGTTTGTACAAATCTAAACTACAGGGTTAGCAGCTTTAATGTAGAATAGCACAGGTCATTTTTTTGTTTGTTTGTGGAGGAAATTATGGTACTAAAAAAAATGCAGCCTTTGCAATTTTTCTTTGATTCTTGCAGCCCTAGCGCATGCAGTTTTTAATCAATCCTAAAACTGTTTAGGATTATGGTTAAAAATACTGTCAAATATGTCAAAATAATGATGCATATATTGAAAACAGATATGCCAAAGAGGAACTGAGAAAAGAAATCTAGTTATGCAGGCAGCTGGTCTGGACATAGTTTGGTGGAGCAAGGTGGGGCATCAAAGAGCCCACAGGAGAATACAGGGGAATTCTGTTTGCTTGTGCTGCCTTCACTGTGCAAACTTTATGGGAAAAAAACAGGCTGAAGCTGGAAGGGGAACTGAAGGCTCGGGGTCCGCGCGCAGAAAGGAGTTTAAAGTTGAATGCAAAACAAATATTTGAACAGATGGAGAGACATTTGGGACGTGTTCCTCAGGCTGCGCTCTGGTACCAGCGCTTCATAAGCAGAACGTGAAATAGCTCTTTCGGAGTTACCCTTCACCGCCCACATGTGGAGTTTAGTTGTACTAGACCCGAGCGTGACGCTAACTGGATGCCCTACTTGCTGCGTTGATGTACTTTTGGTATTTGACATTATTTAGGTAGTTTTAAACATGACTTGCAATCCCATTGCTATTCATCATAAAAAAATTTAAATGTGTCTTCGACTGAAAAAAAAATTCATGTAAAGCTTAATAGTCAAACAGGGAATCAATGGGTGGTAAACCAAAGTGAGTGCTGGGATACCCTGAGGGGTTGAGAGGCACTAAGATGGGAATCATAAATTGATTGAATGATGATATAATATATTTGTCA
This sequence comes from Periophthalmus magnuspinnatus, assembly GCF_009829125.3. Taxonomy (NCBI): domain Eukaryota; kingdom Metazoa; phylum Chordata; class Actinopteri; order Gobiiformes; family Gobiidae; genus Periophthalmus; species Periophthalmus magnuspinnatus. The sequence continues at coordinate 10,555,966 of NC_047145.1, read as the reverse complement.
TAGTAAAAGAAAAAATCTAATCTGTTAAGTGGACAAAAAGTAATTTGAGTGAAGACATTTCGCTACTCGTCCAAACCACTTCTTCAGTTTTGGTCAGATAGCTGAAGGACACTGCCTTATATCCATCTGAAGGGAGAAAGTAACTACACTGAAACTAACACACCTCTTTGTTTACAGTTTCTGTTTGTCAGTTAGGTCTATTGAGCTACACTACAAGTGTGAACTGTGCCTGAGTCATATTTTGCATAATCTTTCAGGCCCCTGGGTGCTCTCACACCTATTAGCATGTAGCACTATTGTTTTTCGTTGTTTTGAATGAGGTCTAAGGATGGAGTTGTAAATAGAACCAAAACTGAAGAAGTGGCTTGGATGCACAGCAAAGCGTCTTCACTTTTTGTGCAGCTGACAGATTTGAATTGTTCTTTTAGTAATGATAATACCTGGATAACTGAGGGATTACACAGACATCCATTATAAAAGAGTCAAAACCCTGTTTTTAACAGAAAACGTTATCTTTTAGTGAAATTAGGTTTTATAACACAACAAACCACTCAAAATAAATGCCAGTTAAAATTATTACTGGCACTTAGTCCTGCATCAGTTTGGGAATCCCTGTTGTAAACAACTAAATTTCATAGACAAATATTTATCACAGTTTTTTCTCAAATTTGATTTAAAGAAATGTATAAAGGTAATATGCCTGTAATCAGAATCAGTTTTATTGCCATGGTCAGAAATTCACAAACTACGAAGTTGCTTCGGAAGATTCAACAAATACAAATGAAGTCAGCCAGTTTGTTACTATTGTTTGCCATTGTCCATGTGTAGACTAGATGCTAATCTAAACTATCGTTGATCTAATATCATGTAAATATATATTTCATGTGTAATTACACTATGGCTCAATTTATTCAGTTGCAAGTTGTGAATGAAATATGGAATTTAATTACAGTTACTGTAATGTGGAAAACTTCTGCACATGTTCTTAATTCTATGTTATAGTGTCCTTCTAATACTCTTACCTTATGATTCTTTTGCAGCATCTATTCACAAAAAAAACAAAAAAAAAACAATCCTGTAATTCTTACTTAGAAAAAAGATTGACGGCACTCCACGTAGGAGGAAGAGGACAATTTGAGATATCACTCTCCTGGTATGTACACAACCTCAGAGAAATGAAATAAACACATCGTTGAGACACAGTTTTGGTCCGAACGTCCAACATTCCTCTACATTCTGTCCCGTACTGTATATGCGCCTGTTTACGTCAGCCTCCCTTATGTTTACCAGACGTTGTGATGTGTATCCAGCGGCAACACCCCGCTAGTCAACATGTGGTCAGTACCCCCCTTCATCCACTCTCCCAAACACCGTAGACCCAATGCATTCTGGCCCAAAGTCAAGCAAATAAACGGCACTACTGGGAGGCACTGATTTAGAAGCAGGGAGAGGAAAGCTCGTGAAATGGCAACAAAAAGTGTGCATATTTTAGACTGACGACACACCCAGGGATGCGTCATACCGTACGTCTGGGTGGAGGTCACTGTAAGCCAGGACCAAAACGTCATAAGATTAAAATCAGAGGCTGGATTTAATCAAATTTGGCATTGCAAGAATCTAAAAGTGTGTCAGGGCAGTAAGTATCACTATCAGATTTAGTGCAAAGCTAAGATTTCACAGTATGTAAACTAAGAAAGTTTCCATATTACTACACCAAGGCCCTGTACCTGATTTTTTTCCCCATGTATTTGAGTGAAATATGTCTTGGCTCAGTACAGATATATTGTACAAGCACATCTGTAGGTCAAAATATGTCACCTTTTGTGAGCTTGTGTTTTCCCCATTCAAAAGATACAATATTGTCATTTCAATTGCTATAATGATGAAGGAGGATTGCCAAAGCTTGAAACCCATTCCTATATTGATCAGACAAAATATTATCACCACTTAATGTGAAAGCAAACAACAGATGATATTTTATCATCATTGTATGTACTTGGGGATTTTAATATACAGTACAGTGTATAAGGAAGCAACTTATCTGCAAGATAGCTTAATACAGATTATCAATTTGTGATTGTCCCAAGTTAAATTTGTGATGACAGAATTGGGGCAGAGCATCTTCAATAATACAGTAGTAGTTAGATGTTCCAATAGTGTGCATTGGTCAGCACTTAGAAAGTGGTAAACAAACAGTAATGTATTTGAACAATATGGGGCTGCATTAGTAGTATTATGAAAATATGACAAAATCAGCATTGTGTCTTATCATATGTCATATCATCATAAAACAATTTTTAGTTTTAGCTTTCTTTTTGGGAACTTAAAATTTCATAGGTAAATAATAAACCTTAAAGTTACTATGTAACATTTTGGAGATAGCACATCACCTGCATGATTCAATTTAAACAGAAAGTTAAAACCACACTTTGGAGCATTGTCCATGTTGATATTTTGAGGAAATATTGGTAATCATAATTTGGAATTTTATTCCTGGAAAGGTCAACGCAATTAGAAAAATTACTCATAAACGTAGGTGTAGAAATAACAATATTAACTGAACTGATGGAAGTCTGGTTAAAATTTATATTTGCTGCTATCTATTGTATGTTTGAAAAATAAAACTGCAGTTTTATGGTAGATGTAAGAGACATAACACAAGTACATTTTAGTCTATGTAATAAAATGTTACGGTACAGTATTTAACTTGAGATGGCATGTCACCTGCATGATTTCATGAAAATAAAAAGTTAAAACCATACTTCAGAGTACATGGGCATAGATAAGTTTTATGCCATACTGTTACGTACTGGCACTTTTAAATTACATTACAGTATGATTATATGTAATTTCTTTACAATTCACTTTTTTAATACACTGGCCCCTTTTTGCTATTTGTTGGGGATAAGTTTCCAATAACATAATCTGATCTTAATTTCAAAGAACACATTCTATCAGCTACTTAAGGAATGCAATCTCTTCCCTTGTAAACATGCTTTCTGATCTCCCACACTGCAAGTAATTCATTAAAGGTGATAAATCCAAGTGCGGTTAACACATTCCACACAGAACCTTGAGTTCAGAGGGGGTGAAAATAACTTGTTTTGATCCGGCTGGCTTTTATGTGCAGGGTGCTAAGACTTCCTGCAGTCTCGGCCGGTTGCCTGGTAACCGCACAATGACAAGTCCCACAGCACATCATGTTTCCTTTTCACAGAGCGCTCGATCAGCTGAGTGTCACACACGCATAAGAGAAAGGGCTAGAAATAGTCCTCGGATCACTTTTGGACTAAAATAATGTGTTACAAGATTATGAAAGAAGAAGCGATTGCAGAGAAAAGTAAGTGCGAGTTGTCTTTACATTGCAACAGTAAAGACTGAACTATGTAGAGAGAGTGCAAAGTTTCAGCTTAAAACTAAACTAAAAACACTTGGATTAAGAGTTTGCCACCCTCTGTTGGCAACAATGAGGGAGTGAGGTATACTTGCTTCATAAATAAAGACAATGAACACACTAGATACTTAGGGATCTAGAGTGTTGAACCAACATATCATGTTCATCCTTTGCTAAGTGTAAAATTAAGTACTCAATTAAGTAGTCAATTTTGCAGTATTTAGTAGCTAAATTACCTGAATCAAATGACAACAAAAATTCCTTATAAAACATTGCAACAAATAATCGTTGGACAACATCATAAAATACTATGGCAATATTAAAAGGGCTACCAATTTTTTTACAGAATAAGGTACAATTGATCTTGCCCCAGTAGAGACTATAAAAGCAGCTCTGAAAAATGAGACCACTGTGTGCTGTCTGCTGTCTGTCTAAGGCTGGTGTGCTGTTAGCATGCTAATTGTAGTTAGCAGTGACAGCAAAACTTCACTCTGAAAATTGTGAAACACACTTATAAACTCATTGCAGTGAATAATTAGGATACTAGGAATGCATTGGAAAGTGAGGAATAACCGCTGCAAACCTTTTTAAATTAAGTAGTTCTAGCTTAAGCATATAAGTATAGTACCATTAACATATGACATGAAAGCAAACAGAACAGACAGACACATACTGGAGTACAGCCTTGCACATCTGTCATTCTGCATACCAACACTACACAAAAAACATTACAAACGCTATAATTCTGTATTCATTTCCAAGTTTGTTAAAAATATATAAAATATATCTCACCTTCCGACAAATCCGTCTATCCGCAGCCTCATAGCTTTTTTACAATGCTAAAAGTTCGCCTGCCCAGAAGCAAACACACTTTACGAGGTGCTGGCAACGTTCCGACAAAGCTCGTGTCAACATAATGACCATTATTCACCTGGAATGCCTCTCATACAATTCCAATGCTCACTACTGTTCCATCTTGTGACTCTACCTGTGCGCCATCCAGGAATGTCAAGTTGCACACTAAATTCCCTCAGGCTTTCCTCCCTCCAATGCAAGGACTGGTGTCTGTTACTTTGCTTGTTTAAGATCCCATGTGTTGAATGAGGTTGGTGGATGTGGAGGAGGTAAGGCGGTCCGAGGGGGGAGTGAAGTTTGGAGGAATGTGCCACTTTTTCAGGCCAAGTGCAATGATGAGGGACACTTACAGGAATCTCTCAATTTCCCGTTGAAAGCTGCGAGAAAGTAATCGCAGAAAGATCCCTCCCCTCAAACGGATTTCTTCATTTTGACTGTCAACTCAGGCCATAGTAATTCTGTGAGTCATACCGGCAGGGGTCAAGCTGTCAGCGTTATCATAAGTCTGCAAAAATGTCATTTGAATATTTGTTTTTTTTAGGATTTCAGATAAGATAAAAGTATGAGCATTTTGGCAAATATAGCATGAAATTGTGTTCTTAGAAAATGTATTATAACTTGATTTCCTGACACCGGCACTGAAATCTGATTATTAACAGACTTTTGGAGTTGCACGAATACTAAAATGACATCTAGACAACAAAATCATCTGCTTTCTTTCTGACCGTGGTTACGCACATCACAGTTTGTGGGTTACATGCCATTTAAATAATCTTAAAGGTCCAGAAATAACATAATAATCAGATCAGATTTTGGTGTGCATGTAAACATAACCATTTAAAACACAAAAATGCAAATGCAAAAAAGGGTGGGGCAAAACTTTTTTCCTGAATACATTTCCTCCACGTTGCCAGGTGGCTCAGTGGTGGAGCTGCAGCAACCATACAAGACAACTACAGACTGCATACAGACTAGACTACTACATCAGTGCATTCCTACAACTCCTTTCTTTGCATGAAACCTATTGCCAGTTAAAATTTTTTAATCTACCAGGATTTTTCCCTTTTATTTTTAGGATCACCACAGGTAACGCAATACATTTTGATTTGGATAAGTGGACTTTGAAGTTGCCACAATATTAAGCTAAAATAAGATTACACTTCTATGGGATATTAACAGCTATTTACATCACCACCATGTTTTGAAAATGCTATATTTGCCGAAAACAATGTAGTAACATGTTCAATAAGTTCCAGTTTCATAACTGAAATGATCATTTGGTCTTATACTAGTTTGGATATAGATCAAAGCTGTTCTTAAACTATTCCAAAGTTACAATTTTGTTCTATTTACATATTTTTTTTCAGTAGTAGTTCAAATGCATGTCAGGTTTAAATACTATTTTTAGTATAAATTAGTATTTGAGTATCGATATAATTTTTTGACAATCTTACTTTGGATGCCCTACCTGTTTCAGCTGCCCACATGTGTATAATTAAGCTATGCCATGACAGTAACCCATATTAAATACTAAATAAATATAGAAAAAAAAATTAAAAAATTAAATATTAAAACTCTTTGCAAAAGATCAACAAATTCATTCTTCTTGTAGCAAACACAAACTTTGCATTGCTTCACGAGCTGGAGTGCCACATGCACCACATTGTCCTTCATTCCTGCTGTGTTGCCGACGTGAGCGGAATTCTGAGGGCTGGAGCGACAGGCCGGATGCTCCCAGGAATGCCGCGGCGCTGCCAAGCCAACGGAGCAACCACAAGAGGAGTCCAAAGATGCAAAACAAACCAACAAATTCAGCTGTTTCGCCCCACACTAGGTCCAGACAAAACAAGCCCCAGCCAAATTAGACCCCTCTGTGAGCCCATAATGACATATTCAGGTCACAGCACAAAGGAAGTATGCATCAAATTGAATCTAAATGAAGTGAGAAAGCATTATGGTAATTGCCCGTCAATCCTCGTTAGCGCTTTATTTGGCGTGTGGATTGGAAAATACAGTTGAATTAATAGCTAATGGAATGAATTGGTCTTCTCATAACAGCACCTGGGTCCCAGTTCACAATGGTAATGTATGTGGAAGTGCAAAATAATGATGATAATTTGAAAACTCACCGCGACTGCCATTTTCTTCATCCTGCAAGACACAAGAAAAAAAACAAACCATTAAAATCTGAATATTTACAACAACAATGGGTGGTAATGAATAAAATATTGGGGACTGGGCAAATATAGATTTTTTTCAGCCAATATCAAAATCTGCCATTTTGTTGTTGTGACCAGTAACCAACATATATATATATATATATATATATATATATATATATATATATATATATATATATATATATATATATATATATATATATATATATATATATATATATATATATATATATATATATATATATATACACACACACACACACACACACACACACACACACACACACACACGCACAAATATGTGATTTTTAAAAATAAATAAGCTGCCTTCTCATGAACTGATAAGGCGGCAGTGAGTTGCATCTCCAAACAGAGGATGCAGAGCTTTCTAGAGGCTTCTGACATCATTATATCCCTCCTGTGTGCCACTTTCCAGCTGAAACCACATCAGACATGCTTGTGCTTTTTCCATTTCCTCAACACATGAAACCTTTATTTGCCTCTGAATCACTGTTAAAATCCACACTTTCATCCTGCTCTTTTAGTGACACATATGTTTTGCACGTATTTGTTATCAAGCTTCTCTCCCAAAGACCATCTGACCCTCTAAATTAACCCCAATACCTCACAATTGATTACTCATGCGCCAACATTACAGTGCAATTTGATGAATGTAAAAGAATGCTCTCCGCTCGACAGCAAAGTAGATTTTTATATTTTCCAGAATCATGGTGTTGTGATAAGAAAATCTCAGGTCATTCAGCAGTGTTAACCCAAAAAAGGATTAAATCTGCCTAGCAACAGTGTGTATATGTTATGTAATTGATTAAATTAAGGATGGTAAAAAGCAATGATAATGTAATTCAATTACATAAAATTGATAAGCATCAATATAAAAAAGCTAGAGATGCTGTATTTAGGCTAAAGAGTGGTAAAACATATGCTCAAATACGTCAGGGTTGCAAGTTTGAGTCACACCTACTGTGGTCAGAAAATAAAAAAAGATTGAAAGAAAAAGGACAGTGAATATAACTAGAAATGTCATCAAATTAGATTTGTCATCAATGTCATCAAATTAGATTTTTTTTCACACTTTTAAAAATGTGTTGTACAAAACCCATATTGAATATAAATAATAATGACTCTACCCATTGGTAAAGGTTCATTCTTTTTTTGTCATATTTTCTTTTTGTGAAAAGGAAATGGCCAGACAAACAGGAGCAATAAAAGAACCAGAGCAGGGAAATCTAAAATCAGCTGTATACAACCACTGCAAGGGACAAAACCACAACATGGACTGGAATGATGCTAGGGTCATCTGTGCTGAAAGAAACAAATATCACCGCTGGATCAGAGAAACTATTGAGATCCGTAAGGTCCAACGAGTATAAATAGTGACCTTATCACACACATGGCATGCAGTCCTGGAGAAGGTGTCAGACGGTAAGAGTAGCTTCCCCTACTCTCTGGCAAACATGTAAGCAGCAGCGTACAAAACACATCACTACACCACCACTACACCATCACTACATCATCACTACACCATCACAAACTCTCCTCTCTGACAAAAAGCTAATTCTAAATCGTGTAACTACTCGACTAAGCAAAAAATAACAAATGACAATATATTTGCGGTACAGTAGGACATATAGAACTTCCGCATTAACAGGTGAACAAGATCCAAAAACATTCTCAAATCCAGGTCTCTATTCTGGGCATACTGCCAGCCATTCAAAGAGTTCCGCTGGGCACATGCTCTCACAGACTGCAGGGTAAAAAGTGCAGTGTCAGATTTCCCAAAGCTTATCGGGGCAGCCTTCATATTGGTTTGTGTTAGTGATAATTCAGGATAAGTTGGGTTGATTTTTCTCTGAAGTCTATTTGGACAGCCTCCTAAGCATGCACAGACGGATTTCCTACAAAGTTAGTATAGAGCCCTGTGTTTATAGTTTTTGGCCAGAGTAGAGCACGTTGAAAGAGACGCTGTGGTATACCGGTAAGGACTACAAGACTTTGGTTTAACTTAGGAGATAGGAGCATTTTCCCACTGAGGAACTTCATGGGAATCTGAAGACCACTGTCATTCGATCCCCAATTATTCCAAAATTATACACATAGAAACAGTAATGAATACAAATGAGAAGAATTGTTGAACTTACTAGGCAGTAAAGGTATGTTTTGACTATGGATGTCACGTTTTTTGTTTTCAAGAAACATCACAATTTAAAGGTCCTATATTACACAAAATGGATTCTTGTGAGCTTTAAGCCATGTTGCTGTTACCTCCTCAAAAACATACCTAGTTTAATTCACAAGTTTGACAAACACTTTATTATTAGTCTGTTCACATCTCCAGTAGTCAAAATGCTCTGTTAGACCTTCTGATGTCATATAGTAGTAGTTTTCAAGTTTCAACAGCTATCTTTTACCTCACCCTCAGGAGATTGGTAATTTCAAGATTGGAATCATCCAAATGATTTTAGTGAAGGGGTATGGATTTTAAAATCACAGTGGAGGACTTCCTGTATTACCACATAAGGTTAAACAGAGTGTTTTCCATTTGAGCATATATGCAGAATTTTTGTGTTAAGCATGTGCGAATGAAACTAAACAAAACTGCAGGTATGTTTGTGATGAGGAAATGACATTTTAACATAGATCCAAAAATATCGTAATATCGGCCCTTTAATGATAATTTAAGATTACTGACACCACGACCAAATAGTGACATCCTTCATTTTCTTTCATTTACATTGTCTAAGAGAGTCCACTATAATGTGACCAACTATCAAATCAAACTTTATGATTGATTGAAGAGTAACATAAACAGCCAGATAAACATTTATGTGTACTTTTTCAGACAACAGATTGAATTGGAAAAAGTCTTTTGCTTGTAAAATTGCCACGATTATTATTTTTATAGTTCTTTCTTACATTTGTTTTGTGACTTAAAAATTCATAATTATCATTTACCCGAATAATCTTGACATCCCTAGTTTTGATGCATCAAGAAAAAAAAAAAATCATAGAGGAATGCAGGAATTCTACTATAATATTATACAGGAATGCAACCCGTGTGGTGTGTGATTCAAGGAAAATCACAATGCATTTTTTCACTGGTATGCAAAAAGAATTATAAAAAAGTCTTGAAAAAATGTTGTCTGCTTATTTCTAACAGCAATTCCTTTGAGGATGCATTCCATGTAGAGAGCATTGCAAAGATGAATATCTACTCATATGTGCTCTGATGCTTACTCTAGAAATAAATATACATTTTCCAAACTGAACTCTATCTGAACTTGTTGGTGTGCTGAAACTGTCTTGTCTGTTTCAAATGCATGATCATGTCTCGAGCAGAAATAAATGCACGTTATATGAGCAGCATACATAACACTCAAGACTAGTTTTCTCTCAAAACAGGAGCTTGTTATTTTTAACTATTCGTCTCGCTTTGCAAAGTATATTAAGATTTGTATCACATTCTATTGTGACATGTGATATGTGTTCCCATGGACTACAACGCCATGGGCTTGAGAAACAGCTATATCACATTTACTATGCATACTAAAACATCACAAAGTTTTGTTTTAGTATGCGTTTTTCTCTGGATTACTGTGAGAAGAAATATTGTAAATTTACAACTGACATCACTTTTGACAATATGAGAACTAAAAACACTGAGAAATACTGAAACTTTGGAAGCTAGGGCTACATGGTTTGGGAAAAAAAATCTATTTTTTTATATTGTGATTAGATTTGCGATCTGCGGTTTAAAACGGAGAATTATGTTCAGAGTGCATACTGGAAATAACTCCAGGAACATAATTAACATTTACGAGAAGACTCGAATATGAACTGCTATACTAATAAAAGAATTCCATGCGTTTAATAAAGTGTTTGTGGAGCTACAGGTGCACCAAGATTTTTCTAGATAAAGACATCTGTAGAGGATATTCTATTATCTAAATAAATTGACTCTCTGATTCACTTTAATCTACACTTTTCAATAGTTTGAAAAGCATATTATGTTACCAGCTTTAATCAGACAACACTGGATTTATTTTTCTTTCCTGCTAAATCAAAAAATCACAAGTAGGTACATATAGGTATGTTTTGTATAGAACTTATTCTAGTGGTGTCCTGACCTTGAGAGAGTTGTGCACTGCAGACTCCGGTGGGTAGACGATGAAGTGTCGCAGGGTGAAGCCGAAGCCCTGGGAGGTGCGGCGCAGGTGCAGTGTTTTGGGCCCAGGCCATGAGAAGGGCTCCTCCTCTGGGACAGGAGAGCCCAGCACTGACCCCTCGCTCTGCTCACGACCATCCTTCTGCTTAGCCTGGAGACAACAACAGAAGAGAGCATGAGCAACGGGTAAGGCGCAAGTTACAGACATAATTATTCATATAAACAGTAGCATCAAAACTTCAGAAACAAAACAATAGAAAATGTTTTTTGCACCAATTCAACCACAAATACCGGTACATTTTCCTAGCTGCAATCTGTCTGCTACCTTGTCCTCTCAACCAATCACCTCATTCATTTAAATCTCCTCCACATCATACTCCTCCTCAACCATCCAAACCAGGATTTTGACAATTTAACAGAGATTTTTTGTAATAATTATAAATAACACAAATGTATTTTTGTGATAATTTGGTGCAGTATTATAGTTTAAATGATACTGTGCCATTCCTGGCCACTTAGAAACACACTGTAGCTCCAACTTGTATTAAAACTAGTTAAATTACTCAGTTATGGAAAAAAAGACCCAACAAGTATTAGTTGAGTATTAGAAGTAAGAGTGACAAACTGGTTAAGATTTCTCCATGTGCTGAAATGTACTCCTCATTAGACCAGCTCCATCCCTCTTAGCTTTGATAATTACATAAAGCTAAACAGTTTGGTTAAAACAAAGAGTGGAGTGTTTTCACAGAAGAAATAGCCACGGGGTTAAACACAGATCTTTATAATCAACGAGCTTTTGAAAACACTGCAATTCCCCAGCTGCAGATTCTTCACATGCAGACTGTTCCTGCCCCAATGTGAAGTGTCATTTTGTGGTCAAGGTTGTACTGCTGGAAATGTGACAGTTATGCAATACAGTACTTTACACTTAGATTTGGTATGGTACTTGAACTGAACACGTGTTGTAAAATGAGTGATTATAAAGGCAAAATGTGGGCAAATGTTTTACAATAATATACAAGCAACAGAAATTCTTATTCCAATGCAATTAAACTACAATTACTGTAATGTCAGGTTATTAAAATCACATTTTAATGCATTAGCAACTTCACACATGGCTTTAGTACTAATTATGTGCTGGGACACATCTGAATGATGAGTTTATCATCAGCAACAAATGCGTTCAAAACGATTAACAAAATATTTAAAGCCACAGTATATAACTTTTTAGTCAAAAAATAGACTTAAGTAAAAACATGTTGTTTTTGTTTTGTTTTTCATTTTGGTTGTGTTTATTGCACTGAAATCTCCAGAAACCTGCCTCTTATTTGGCCTGGAGGAGGGCTTCCTGCTTGTTTTCATAGAAATGTTCCTTTGGCTATAATCTTCCACAGTATGGCATAAAACTTATCTGTCACCATGTATTCTGAAGTATGGCTTTAACTTTTTATTTCCATGGAATCATGCAAGGTGACATGCCATCTCAACTTACATACTGTACTTTAAGATTTTATTACAAAGAATAAAATGTACTGTTACGTCTTTATTTTTCAAACATACAATAGATAGCAGAAAATATAAATTATGATAACCAACATTTCCTGAAAATATTTATCTTACACAAATTCACATGCTTCTAAATCTATTCTGTGGTAGTCTATTACTAAGCTTGATGTGTTTCATTTCTGTCCAGTCTAAACAGTGTCATCGGAAACCAGAGCACGGTCATTAGCAGTCTGGCCAGGGTAACCAGTGTCACATCCATCAGAGCTGTAATGACGAAGGTGAAGCATTGCGCCACGCAGAGTGCGTTAGCAGTCCTCGCTAACACCACTAGTGTGACTGCAGGCTACGTGAGGCTGCCAATAGCTCCACAGGCTCTCCTCCTAACAAAATACTGCTCAGCCATGGTTCCAAGACAAAGCTCCTCTCCTCGCTCCTCTATCCGCACCTTGGTTGGGGCTGTCTGGGAGCAGCAGATGTACAGTCCTCCTGGGAGCTGGGATGGGTGTGGACGCGCTGGTTTGACTGGTGAAATCATCAGTAACACTAAGAGCTGAGGGTTCTGGATGACAGCCACAGTCCACAAAGCAGTGCAACAGAGGGAACTCTACAGCCCGCCTGTTTGTTTTCATTTCACGCTTCAAATTTAATGTCGGATTATGCAATAGCTTTGGCTTTAGGGGCACGTAGCTAACTGTATACACGGCACATGTGCATACGGTCTTGCTCCTCATCTATTACAAATCCCATTGAAGGAGGGGATTCTGTGAACTACAGGGTTTCAGATGACATGACAACATTATATTGGTCAAGAGCTTAATGATGGGAGGCAGCGAACCAAAATGTCCTTGGCGAGGCAAGATTAATCACAATCGACTCGAAATCGCAGTTTGAAATTAGCAAGTCTCAAAGGCTACAATTTTTTTAAGTACCATAATTTCCTCCATAAAAAAAATATCTTATTCTGCATAGAAACTCCTAATCGTGTAGTTTAGATCTGTACAAACATGTTTTGAAATGAGATTCTTGTATTAGTTTGTCAGTCAATAGGTCAGTCTTTTTGTAAATGACTTTGGGAGTGTTTAAAATGTGAACTTAGAACAGAATTCTACTATTAAAATATAAATAGTGAATTTTATAGCAATGCTTGTGAGATAAATCTCAAGTCGATACTTTGCCAAAATTGTTCAGCCCTAGCACTTATGCAGATATTCTGGTTTTGTTGAATAAAGTGTGGTAATAAGTGGAGTCACTATAAATTAGCAGGTTCAAAATTTGAGGATTTTCCAGCTGGATATTTCCAAATAAATGTCATATACTTTAGGTAATGGTCCCATCAAACAATGGGCATCGTTCAGGAAATTGAAAACCACCAACTGGATGTACAGAGTCTCAAGTTGATAAATAAAATCAAATTATGCATGCAGTCTGCTCATCAAAACAAGCCCAGTTGTGCATAATGACGTTTGGTGCGTGTGCTGCCATATGGTGATGAAGCTGGCAGTATGCACATATTAGCATGTTCATTAAATTCCTATTCCTTTGTGGTATTAAAATCAGATGTTTGGGCAAATTTTGAATAAACTTAGCTTTTCTTGAATCATGAGTCATGTTTTTTTTCTGTCCAGATGACATCATAGACCTACCTCCTTCATTTTTCTTTCCTAACATCTCTCCTTTTTCTGACCACAAGCTATGTCATTAGTCACTCCTACACTATCAACATTCTGAGCACTTTACCAGAACATGATAAGGCTAAAGTACATGTATGAGCTAAAAATGGGGCAAAATCTAGCTCTCTTATTCCAGTAAATATTAGCCAGTGAAAGACAATGACTCGCTCCCAAAAAAATTCCCCAAAAGAGTCCGTCTTAACCTTTTCCTCCACTGCTTACTGTGCCTATGTTACTCTATATGCCACTGACACAGGCTGGCAAAGGCTGAGCAAATAATGTAAAGGATACTGCATTGTTGAGGAGAAAAAAATCGTAACACTGTCTTTCTTTGCTCTTCTAAGTTTTGCTTTTGGACGATAAACAATTAATTTTATCAAAGTAATCAAATGGAGACCTAAACTGTTTGTTGTTTAGATACTAGTTAATCCAGATAACGCAGATAATACAACATAATGCATAAAAACAGGAAAACTTTCTAATACAAAAAACAACTAATGAGATTTTCTAAAATAAAATTCAACATTAATTCCATCCACTTTTTATCAGCTATACACCTTTTTAGCATCTTATTCTCATTAAAGCCAACAATATAGTTAAACGTGTTGCTATAAAGGGATTTCTATCCATTTGAACTTTAGGTGCACTTGTATGACGTCACTGTTTATGCGGCAAAAGCCCCTCTTTCACTGCAGTGCTGTGGATATGTGATCTACTTTAGGCGTTACTGAATCATTAGGTGCTATAATAACCAAGCCCAGTTATAAGTTATAGAAATATTCAGCAGACATTTCAGAGATCTTTACTTTTCAATCTTTCATTTTATTTTTCAAGAAATTTTGAGAAAATCGACCTCTTGCTTGTTGCACATCCTTACCCTCGATCGGACACAGTTCTTTATAGATGCCTCACGTAGTCGAGCCCAGGAAACAGAGCGGTTGGGACTGCTGAGCCCTATCTCCACTTCCCCCCAGTACGCTCTGGCTAACAGCTGGAACCACAAACAGTAGGGCTCAGACAAGCACCCATCCACTCCTGCCAGACGAGCCCAGGGACAGCCTCCTGATGCTGGGGAAGGGGAGAGCGAGCAACACCCTTCAGCGGTCACTTCTACATCCAACATTTCGGAGAGATCCTTGAGAGGTACTGGCCCATTCCTCCGGGCTAGCATGGCATATCCAAATCAACAATGGATGAAAATGGTTGAAATGTTCAGTTACTCCATCTGGATGGTTAAGTTCCACATAAAGACCATTATAACAACTTTGCTAGATTCATTTCGGTTTTGTCAGTTGTTAATAATATTCTTTTTCAATTCCAAAAAGTAGTGGATAGTTAGAGCTTGTCAATTTGATAACTTTAAATTGGGTCTATTTTGTTGCTTTTGCTGTAGTTAGCAATTTACATCTCTTGGACGACGTTTTTGGTAGGATCCACAATTCTTTCCCTCACGTTCCACACGATGTTCCATGAGACAGTATTAAGCCATCACTTTAAGTTCAATGTTGCCTCCTGCTTTTTCACCTCCAAGGAAATTATCCATTTTGTGTCAGATCCAACTTTTTGGCAGTCCATAATCCGTTCTGTTCCCACTTCCCAGCTCACAAGAAGAGCCAAGATTCTCCGTTCGTCTTATTTTAGCCTCCCCAGCTTTGACTAACACTGTTCCTTTGAGCGTCCCAGAGACACATGATGTTTCCAGTGAGGGGAGAGGAGAGCAACAGAGGCTGAGTGCTCTGCAGAAAGCTCTGGGGCTGAGTGACGCACCCACCCACTCTCCACACAAACTCCAGGCATGAGCGCACACACAAGGCAGACTTCAGTATCCCATCTCAGCTTTTTTTCCAGCTTCTGAGCACTGGGCAACACATGTATAATAACAAACTCACGTGCTGGTTAAAGGGTCTATATTAAGCACATTTTTTTATCTGTTACAATGTTGTCTCCTCATGAGATACATAAACAGAGTTGTGTTTTATTTTATTCACACATGTTCAGCACACAAACCCTGCTGTTCCTTCTCTCAAACTGAAAACACTCTTTCACCTTGTGATGTCATGAAATGGTAATACCAGGGGCACTTCTCTATATTTTTAAACTCTATACATTTGAATAATTTCAGCCCTGGATAAGCCTAACCTTGAAGCTACAGCTATTCTTTTAGTCACGCTGAAATTTCTTCACTTCTTGGTACACAAAGAGACACTATATACTTTCTGTAGCAATCACAACTAAAACAAAAATATTTTTAGAAAGGGCAATAATTTATGTTATTCTAGTGTATTGCAGTATATAGCAATTTAGGCTACAAATAACTGTTAACTTTAAAACTACCACTGAATGGCATTACAAGTTGGAGCACAGCATTTTGAGCTTTGGAGATATATATAGCCCAATAAGGCAGGATTACTCAAACGTGTGTGAATGAAAGAACTTTGGACATGTTTTTGAGCAGATAACACCATAAAAGTTCACAGAAGTAAATTTTGGATTATATAAGACTTTAATAAATCATAGGAAGAAAATTAAACGCAAGATCCGAAAACGTCAATGGCAAGGGGGAAATTTGGAATGACCTGGGTAGTTTTTTGCAGCTAGTGAAAGTCAAGTGGGGCTAATCCAAGATAAGGAAGCATATGGCCCCAGTGAAATCTATAAGGCACAAAAATGTACAGGCGATCCACCCACCTACACATGCCTGCACTCATCTGGCAGCCATACAGACTGACATACTGTGTGAGCGCGCCCCAAATAGCATATAAAGTAAGTTAGAGCAGCTTATTGGTAATGGGTGAGAGACATATAAATGACACAGAAAGTATAGTTTATATATTTGGCCTATGTTTGAGTTTTTTATCGGTCTGTCCTTAGTGGGAGAGGAAAGCAATACCATTTCTTCAGCTCAGAGTTACCTTAAGTAAGAGCAATGTAAAAAAGTTAAAGAAGCCATGTGCATGTGGTACTTATTATTGAACTATAACACAAGTAGATGATAATTTTACATTGGTTCACTGTAAACTGCATTATTTATGTAAAATTGGCATTACTTCTTGTTCAAAATACCAAACTGATAATCCCTGCGTCTTTATGGCGGCATTTCATCTTTATAAGCAGCAGACTGTTTTTATTTTTGACTATATGACATTTTAGAACTCTGCATTTTTCACTCTGATTTTTTCCCGGCTGGGATGAGAATCAGCTCCTCCAAATCCGAGGCCATGGTTCTCGACCGGAAAAGGGTGGTTTGCCCTCTCCGGTGGGTGGTGAGTTTCTGCCTCAAGTGGAGGAGTTCAAGTATCTCAGGGTCTTGTTCACGAGTGAGGGAAGGATGGAGCGGGAGATTGCTCCTACATGTTGAGAGGAACCAGTTGAGGTGGCTCGGGCATCTGCTCAGGATGCCTCCTGGACGCCTCCCTAGGGAGGTGTTCTGGGCATGTCCCACCAGGAGGAGGCCCCGGGGAAGACCCAGGACACGCTGGAGGGACTGTGTCTCTCGGCTGGCCAGGGAACGCCTTGGGGTCCCACCGGAGGAGCTGGAGGATGTGTCTAGGGTGAGGGAAGTCTGGGAGTCCCTGCTTAGACTGCTGCCCCCGCGACCCGGCTCCGGATAAGCGGAAGAAAATGGATGGATGGGTAGGGAAAGGGAGTGTTTCCCATAGGTTTACAGGTTTGGAAGAGGGTGTTTGGCTGTGTAGGTTGACATACTTGGGGGAGAAATATATGGACCTCTATATAAAAATGTATAATATAGATTTGTAATTAATTGCCGTTTATCTTAATGTTATAGTTAAATCACTTATAACAATTAAATGGTTGTAAAACACCTTATAAACATACTTTCAGAAGATTTGGCATTTTAATTAAACGAGTTTATGACGGAATGGATTAGGCAGGCAAAGTATGAGGGGAAAATATGGACCAGATTTCTATGAATACAGTACTTTTTTATGGAGCAGCAGAACAGTTTTGGTAAAGAAGCAAATTTTGATCACAGGCACCGCATTATTTGATTGACAGGGCAGGGGGCATTATTGGCGGGGGTACCCTGCCAATATAATGATAGGGGAAACACTGAAAAGGGATAGCTTGAAAAGGGATTTCCTAACTACTTGCGCTTTAAGTGCAGGACAATACAGGATTACTCAAACATGCATGAATCTATTAACAAACAACTTTGAGTGAGCCAATCATGAAGGTACATTGTTATAAAAAGGTTTAAAGTTCATAAAGGGTTTTGCATAATATGTGTGCTTTAATTATAGAAAGGGAACCCAATGGATTTTCAGCAAATCTGTGACTAATCCTTAGCTTTGAGAATATCTTTATCATGTTTCTACTCAATAACATTGGGTGTAGGACAAATTGACATTCAAAAATAACTTCAACTCATCACATGTTCTCATTTTTGTACTAAAAAGAACTCATCCTTGTCAGTCAACAGATGCTGTGTTTTGCATGTCACCCCGGACTGAGACAGTGCTAAATAGTCCAAATGTAAATACCAGACTATTTTGATTCTGAGGAATATTTGCCATCCGAGACAGCAGCCACCATGAAAACAACATCAGGAACCCACTCGTGGAATGTTCCCTCTCCGCATTGGCTTATGAGCATCTTGTTACCACATTCACTCAGCCCGATATAGCATGTGGTATTTGGTACGGAAAAGAGCGGCAGAAATAGAAGTAGCTTAAAACAACCTATATAGTTGAGACACTTGACTTGTGCAAGCCAAAACATGGATCGGGTCTCCTAGGAATGGTTTTACAGTAGACGAGAACCATGCTGTCTACTGAAAGTAAGTGAATTTGGGGGAAAGATCGGATGTGTTGTTTCCATTTTCACAAAGAATGACAAGCCCACATAATCGCTGGAGGTACCATTTGTACCCAAACATGTCATACCTCCACTAATACATTTCAGGCCAGTACAGGATTCAAACCACATCATATATAAGTCTTCAAATTCCCGCAAATAGGAAACATATGATAAGAAAAGATGATCCCAGGGCAGGAAACGTCGGAATTTCTGCTGGTAAGGAAGTCCGTTCCATGCCATGCGGACACAAAAGCTAGACGAGCCATCGAGAAATATTATGCCGTTGTCATAGCGATGAAGCAAACCACAACAATGTTGGCCTCACGACTGGGGTTTTCTCATGTGATATCATAGAGTCGGTGATTTGGAGAATGCTTGAATGTCACAGAGGACAAAATATGAAGCTAATTTGAGTTTGGCATTCTAGTTTGCTTCCTCAGGCTATCTTTGATGTGACAGAGTCAAGCCAAGCTCGAAGAACTGACCAGCATATCTGCCTTCATGTGCAAATGCAGAGAAAAAGTTAAAGGGATTTGCACGCGTGTGTCCAGGGCTAAATAGTTCTCTGTTTATCCAGCAGTCAAGCTAGGTCAGGTTGAAGTCTGTAATCGGAAGATATTGCCTATAAACATATAGTACTGGGGTTACTTTAGCAGGACAAGTGTGTATGGTACAGAAGATTCAATAGAACGCTTCAACAATTTAAATTATTTTTAAACCACTGTTCTCTCATTTAATTGTGTTTTCCAGTTCCACATCAAATAATCATAACAAATAAATCATAACAAACATATGCTGCACCAAACTTTCTTTCAAATGTATGAAATATGGATGATAATATGGATAAAAATGTACATCTTTAATCCAATGTTGTTGTGCTATACTTTTTAACCTATGCAAGCCTCTGGTCAAAAGAATTTCAAACACATACCAGTACTACCACAACAATTCTCCAAAATGTAAATAGAGCTATTAAACTGTAAAATTCCAGCAACAAGTTAACTGCCTTATTGCCGTGTCCAAAGTCAATAAAAAGCCACGGGATTTTTTTAACACAGACTTTGAAGAGGTTTACAAGAATTCCTAATGGTGCAAATAGTACGTGTTGCTGTCCACTACACTGACTGCACCAACAAACAAATATAACCATGGTGTACTTGACAAAGCTAACTTGAGAGTAAAAGCATGCGTATGTGAAATTCTACTGGCTAGTGCAGAGGGCGGCAGTCTAATTGTCCAGTGGTGTGTTGAAACATTGGAGGTCTGTGTTGCTAACCGCTCTTGTTGTCGTCTCCCTGTCCAACATTACCACTCAGGTTTGGACCCGGCAGGGCAATCTGGTCTTGGAGTCCCCCTGCTGATTATTTTACAAATGGTCTTGTGGCTAAACGCAACATGACAGGCGGAGCCAAAGACAACACACAGACTGAAGCTGTGGTGAAAGCAACACAACATGGTGAAATCGACAAGCTTTTTATAGTCGGCTGTGTGGGGTTTTCAGGGTTTTAAAAAATGCCCTAACATGATACAAGTGTGGTCTTATGCACATGAGAGTTTAAGCAATCCGTCAAATTTGTATCCTAAACAATTTCTTGACTTTCCAAAACAGCTACTGGCAAATATTTTTAAGAAAAAGAGTTTACAGTTTCCAAAGGAAGAACCAAATTGTTAATTGTGATTTTGAAATTAATTAAAACGATCATAACTTTTTTTCTGAACAATTCTGAGACTAATTTTTCAATTTCCTGGACAAAATTGAGATTTCCAAATTCAGTAAAAAAAAAATATATACAGCAACCCTATTTACTCACAGAATTATAGTAGTCTTGGAGACGAATAAAATAAAAACAATATATAAAACCACAATAAAAGTTGAAATACATTTTTTCAGCCAAAGTTGTGACACATGTCTGATATGTTTACATTTAGGGGAAAGCAGTACAATAGAAAGCAGCTTGTTCCATAACACAACCTGATTTTAATCCTCTCAAAATTTAGATTCTTGGACGTATTTGATGATTGTCTGCAGAACTGGTGATTTGTGTGACAATGGAAGGAAAGGCCTGGGGCTTGCAACCAGCTGACAGGATCTCTGGACAGGGATTAAAGACACAAGGGACAAGTTATTTCAAAGTCTTCTACCGCTCCTTGTGTATGCCATACTTGTGTCTGTGTGTGGCAAGAGAGAAGAGAAAGTCCTGCTGGAGGATTAGTCTCGATTCAGAGGTGGCTTTTGAGTAGCCCTGGTGGGTGCACGGATCTAATCTACAATGCTGCATCTGGGCTTCGGGAGGTATGGCTTACTGTAACAAAGGCCTGGCTAATGAGGTCCAGGGAGCCGACTGCTCACACTGTGTGCCCACACCGATGCACACCCATAAAGGCCTTTTTCACTGTGGTCCCAGGGGGGTCCAGGGCGGTATGCACCCACAGTCCACAAGCTGGACTCTTAGCAAAGCACTGGGGCAAGCTGATCTTGTTTCGGACGTCGATAAGTGCCAGTTTGATATTGCAAGAAGCATTAGGTGCAGAGTATGATAGCCCCTAATGTAATATATTGAATACATTATCAGCTGATACACAGTAGACAGGAAGGTGTGGGCTTGTACGCTAAAACCAGAACATGTTGATGAAGAGAATGAGAATATTGACATTCTTGGTGAAAACTGGTGACATAAATAAATGTAATGCAAGGTAATGGGAAAGAGTAACAATATACTTAAGTTTATATTATTATATTCTTGTATAAACCTATCAGGATATACTCATGTTAAAAATTAAGGATCAAAATTAAGCAAATGAGTTTAATAAATTACAACACTGATGACATAGCTCACTTTTCAAATCTTTCCCATGTACAACAAAAATCCTTTGTTCCAGATTACCATGTGTAGTATTTTTTGCCAAGGAAGGATGTACTTAATGTAACAATTCATTTTCTGATTTCACCCTTAAAAATCTCCAAAAGCAGTTTTAACACAACAGTGACTCACACATATTCATGAGCCACAGTATCACTGCCTTTCCACTGGAATCACAGTTTGCTTTGGAGACCATCTGTGTAGCACTAAGAAGGACGGACAACAATCCAACAGCCATGGTAGGAAAGAAGGGGGATTTCCTTCAGAAAAAGTGAGGTGATTTTGGAGAAAGAATAGGTGGTGGGTTGGACACTCACCCAAAAGCTAACAGAGAAGACAAAAGGAGGAGAGGGGGCGGGTGCTGGCGTATTAGTGAAGGAGCACTGGTTGATCTGAACAATTGTCTCCAGAGGTCCCTTGCCACTTTGAGACAAACAACTCTGCCAATCACTAAATGACTTATTCACTCTTTAGCAGCTGCACCAAAATATCAGGGACCAAATTCTAGGGATATATTGCAATATTTTTGTTTACTTTCACAACAATTTGAAATGTATGATAATTATTTTGTAGTAGTAGAATGGTAAAAAAGTAAAGGGTATACTGTTTGTGAACTGTTCAATGAGGTTGCATACTATTATGTCCATAGAGATCATTGACTGTATGAAGAAGTGGACTAAGTGTGTGTGATTTCAACCATAGTGTTCGGCTCCAGTCAAATGAAGCTCACTGAAGCTAGCAGTTATAGGGGCAAAATTAGAGCTGGGCTCCATATTAGGAAATCCAATCGCGAGTATCATATCAACCACAGAGCCAATCCAGAGCAAGGTTGTTGAAGGTAATGCCCCTTTTTGCACCGCCAGTTTAGCAGGGAGAAGGTGCTTAGCAACACTGTCAATCAAATCTGTTGCTAAAGCTAACGGGAGAGAAAGCGCCTGATTTGTGTGTTATTAATGTTAATATTTTGAATCTCAGACAAAATAGGGAAATGAAAACACGAGGATCATGTAGAGCATGTTAATACAAACATTTTAAGATCAAAATGACAGGGCTCACTGCAGCAATTACAGAGACAGGGGTGACAATTTTTCATTGTAAAGTGAATTGGAGCCATGTTGATGGAGCCGGAAGCATGACCATGACCACTTCCTACTTGGAACATGGCAGCTAGCGCATTAGCTATGTCCTTATATATACAGTCTATGGTAGTGATGAACCAGAGGTGTGGAGAGTTAGCCTTGAATTGCCTGGCTACTTAGATGTTCAGGACAGAAGTGCTAACAGAGACAGTGATCTGCTTTATAGACTAACAGTGCTAGTAGATAACATTGTGAGGGAGGTCATTCCCAGTGGGTCAGTGCACTATCAGAACATGCCTTACAACTGGGCTGCTGTCCAGTGCAGGTGCTTCAATGCTTAGCCAAGTCTTACAAAGCCAAGCACGAATACAACTGTGCAATGTATTAAACGAGAATTTTTGTCTAGACAACACATGAAGTTAATCAAATAATATTTTTTTATTTTTTAAATTACAGATTATAGGTCTGCAGGAGAAATGTGACAGAACAGTTTCAGTTTCCTACCCAGGGCACTATAGAGAGTGTCAGATGACAGTAAAGTTTCCTTGAAAAATATATAGTAAAAGAAAATAGAATTCTGCCAATTAGACAGAAGTTTCTGACGTTTTGAAAAACCTTCATGAAATGGCATTTATTGTTTTTATTAGATGTATTTATTTCACAATTTTATTATTTTTATTAAATGTACACAGTCTGGCCAAAAAAAAAGTTGCACCTGCATTTAACTGAGCAAATAGGTACGAGCCTATAGGTACGAGTCAAATCTAGGTTCAGCAACAGTATGTGCTCAAAAATGAGGTCAACTGAATACTGAATGACCAGGTTATTCCATCAACAGATTTTTTTCTTACCTGATGCCACAAGCATATTTCAAGATGACAATGGTCAAATTGTGAAAGAGTGGCTCAGGGAGCATGACACATAATTTTCACACATGGATTGGCCACCACAGAGTCCAAACTTTAACCACATTGAGAATCTTTGGGATGTGCTGGAGAAGGCTTTATGCAATGGTCAGTCATCAATGCAAAATCTTGGTGAAAAATTAATGCAACGCTGGATAGAAATAAATCTTGTGACATTGCAGAAGCTTATTAAAACAATGCCACAGAGAATGCTTTAGCTGACTTTTTTTTTGGCCAGGCAGTGTATTTATTTCATAATTTGACCAAATGTATATACTAAAATATACACATATGAATAACCTGACAGGAAATAAATACATGGAAAAAGTACTAGGTAAGTCATGCCTCAACACAAAGTTCAAAAGTGGTGGAATGCACACATATGCAAAAATATCAAAATGACAGCAGCACTGCTCATCAAAACCCCTTATACATAGCTTTCCCATAGACATACTTTCCAACCCTCATAAACTATTTGAGACTTCAGACTTGGACAGATACGAAGCCATCCACCCTGAATGTAAACTCCACCATGTGAATCACTTCTTTAAGAAACTGTAACTACCCTGTTAGCCGCCCTGCACTCCATAAAGGTTCCGTATAGTGGTGTAAGGTGATCTTGGAATTCCCTGAGGCTGGGTGGCTGTGTGCTGTATATTTAGAGGGAAGGTACTAGTGGGTGGGTGGAGGGTCCAGTCATTCCACACACATGCCAGAGTGACGCATGATGCATAATTAGAATGTGATGGGGAATGAGACATGGAGTGAAAGCAGCTCCAGCCAGGTTGTGTGGTTGGGGGCATTCATACTAGCAAAACAGCACTAATTACGATGCTGATTCAGTAATTATTCAGTCTGTATTTTGAAAGGAAAATACTCACTTGTAATAAGAGGAGTTTTAATTTAAGCTCATTAAGAATCTTGCCACTATGAAATGTAGACATGTCATCCCTTGCCTGTGGATAGTAAAATATTCACAACTTGCATGAAAGATTTACGAGACGCTGCAAAGATGGCGACATATTCCAAAAATACTATTTCCTGAGTAATGGAATTTAAAAGATTTATTATTATTTAACATCTTACATATTTCTCTCTAGCACATGCAAGGCCGGTGAATGTTTAAACCTTTCAGTCACATCTCCCTTTGTATTTTATGCAATCCACACTAGCAACAGTTCTATATTTACCCTGAAACAATTCTGTCTGATGGTAAACTCTTTTTATCATATCAAAAAATGAAGTAGAATGAACAACATTTTAAAGGTGCTCTATACTGCCATGGAACATTCCTGGCAAATCTATAACATCCCCAACGGGTCCACCTTTAATAGTAGCGAACAGTAACAGGACTGTTACACCTTTAATAGTTTTAATAGTAGCGAACTATGACACAAAACAACATATTTTGGATAGGATGATGAGATATCTTGGAATCCGAATATATATATATATATATATATATATATATATATATATATATATATATATATATATATATATATATATATATATATATATATATATATATATATATATATATATATATATATATCACTGACTGGCAAGATGGCAGCAGTACAAAAACACAAGGTTATTTTGTATGTGATGCTCTTACGTTAAAGTAAAGGCACCCATGGACTGTCAATGATTTGTCATGGGACAGATCTGGTGCTACTTATGAAGAGAGGAGGTAGCAGTGATCAAGACTGTGGAACAAGCCTTTCTCAGAGCACACATACATCTAGTGCCCCGGGCTGACCAAGAGCTGTAAATTACACTGCTATTATGATCCGGCCAGAGAAGTGAAGAATGAGAAACCAGACGGTAGAGGAGGGAACGGAGGAAAAAATTGACTCTGACTCACCGTGGATGCCTGAAGAGAGTCTGAAGGAATGATGGACTTTGGAAAACACCATAGTGCTTTTCGTAACCCTGGGAAATAGCAGTGCGAGTCTTTAAGTCACTGGCAATTCGATTCAATTCAATTTAAATTATTGGGGTCCCAATTTGATTACAGATTCTTGATTCCAAAATTATTCTAAATTTAATTCTGAATCTATTGGAATTCTGTTTAGTTGTATTTATTTTATTAGTTCATAATTCAATAAATATAATGGATTTATACAATAATCGAGGCCCAGTTAATTCCATACCGCAGTGATTAAAGTTAAATACGTAGGCATATTTGTCAAAGATAACAGATGTTTTTAAACATGTTTAATATTACAAGCTTATTCTCAGTTTGCTAATGTAAAACAAATGTAAACTCAACGTAGGAAATGTCAGGTGAATTTTAGGGGGGGCATTTTACTGTGACAGAAACACTGTTATAATGTAATTTTAAATCGATTTAGAGAGATTTGGAATTGATCCAGAATCGTTAAGTCGTAGAATCATGATCTTTTTAAGAATTGACTTTTTTCAACACTCCAACTCGGAAAACTGTATCCCCAACTTTTGTGTTGATGGGCGAATCCTGCTTATAAACCGAGGTGGAAGTTGTTTGTTTGAGAAATATTCCACATTACAACAGGCATTTAGTAAAGAACCCACAAGCATGAAACAATTGGCAATAATTTGGAATCCAATTCTCAAAGTCTGATCATATTATTGCAAACTTGCAACATAGCGTTTCTACTTTGCAACAAAAGTTGGGCTTAAGCTATAATGGTTGGTTAGTTGTTGCAATTCCTCATTCGGCCAGAAATGGTTTGTGGCAACAAAGGTTTCAAAGCAGGTCGTCTGGACAATGTTACTGAAATTGTGACATTTCAACTGCCATTTGGGAGATGGAAATGTCTGATTGAAAAATACTTGGATAGCAGTTAAAGTCTTGATTTCTAAGATTGTCCAGATGACTACCATTAAAACCTTTATTATAATGATTGGTTGTCAATGTAAGTATACAATTAATGTCACTGCATTTGAGTGAATGTTCAAACATTACAAAAAGTTGGACCAAGCCGCTGGCTGAGTTAGTATTAGCCAAGACATATTAGCCAAAAGTTGTCTTTAGTGACATCAGGCATTATATCATGACTGCTATATTTGATTGAAAAGCCAAACCCACAGCCATTGAAGGGTCAAAACATTATCTTATTACAGTGAGTAACAAAGAGCCAAAGTAACCAATAAGAGTGATAAGATTAAACTCTGCAAATAAACACCTTGGTGTGCTAGCTGAATTATTGCTCTTTTTAAGTATATTTGGCTGCACCTTAAAGAAGATTCAGCCCTGATTTACGGCCAATGTAATTTTGTGGCTTGGCTAAACCATAATCTGAGTTATCCTACATCATGTCTGAGTCAGCTGGAAGATCTCACTGCAGTACGGAGGGTCTCAAGTCAGTGCTGCTAATACCAGTGAATGTTCTGGTTCAAAGATGGGGATAAGAACAAGAAGCAGCTGGGATTGGTGGAAAATGGACACTTAAGTCAGAAAATTGAGAGGAAAGACGTTATACTCAAAGTCCTTGGGGACGAAGAATTGAACAAATGCTAACGTCAGACTGCCATGTGAAGAGGGGAGCTAGAGTTTATGTGACAAGAGAAGCTGATACATGCAGATATCAGCAGAGTGGAGGTGTGGTGGTCTTACAGCAATGTCCCATGATAGCCAAGAAAAAGTGCATACTTTAAGCTAACGTCACAATGTGGAAACAGAGTGAGTGTTAGACATGACTTAAAACCAGTTTCCAGTATAAGCCACAACCAGATGATCAATGAAAATCCACCAACAACACTTATTCCTACAAACCAACTAAACTTAAAATCTAGGCATTGCATGGCATGTATATGTGTTTGGGACAAGGCTATGTAGATGAATTTATGTATTTATTTATTTATTTAGAAAAGGGACAGTGCATATTAATGAACATAAGATACATATGTAAATATGCCAGATTTTAGCCACAGGCTAGTTTCCATCTGTGATTCTGTTGTCCCTGGACAGGTTGATAGTCACATTTAACATAAAATACCACATACACAAAATACAGTCAAATACATACAGGGCAGGACAGAAGCCAAGTCAAAAACATAAACTCAGGAGGGTTACTACAACTTTTAAAGTGCTGTGTGTATTGCACAAGTCCTAAAGTGCTGTGTTTATTGCATAAGTTCTAACGAGTTCTAAAGTGCTAAGTGTATTGCACGAGTTCTAAAGTGCTAAGTGTATTGCACGAGTTCTAAAGTGCTAAGTGTATTGCACGAGTTCTAAAGTGCTAAGTGTATTGCATGAGTTCTAAAGTGCTAAGTGTATTGCATGAGTTCTAAAGTGCAAAGTGTATTGCACTTAAATCACTTGTATTGAATAAATCACAATTTTTGCATTGTGCTCCAAATATAAAAAAATTACAGCATTAATCATACTGCAGTCTTGGTGACACATTGCACCATCATTCACAACAGTCTGTTACACAAAATTGAATCAAAGCATTCCTTACCAGCATTTACCTAAGCAGCTTGTAATGGTGGTCATTATAGCAGCTCATTACAACTCCTTTCTATAGGCTTTGCTTGTCCAGGGGCAGTTTCATTGTGTACTCAATGTGTCTGCCCTACAAAACACAGTTATGTAATAGGGAGCTTGGCCAGATGCGCTGCAGAAAGGGCTTTTTTGCCCTGCACCTCTCGGACTGAAGTGAGGAGCAGCTCACTGGAATGTTTGTCCAGGGGCGCAGGCACCCCGAAGCCTCAGGGACGACCACTGTTCTTCATGAATGTGAGTTTGTCTGCCCTTCTGTCTGTTTGTTCTTCATCTAGCATAAATGAGAATCCCCTAAAACAAACAACTAGGATTTTAATATCCATTTTCTAACATCCAATTATGAAAGCAAACAGCTACTGCCACACATTTTCAATTTAGTAAACCATGAAGATGTTATTCTTTTATCCACAACGTCCCTCTGTATGGCATTATACGCTCCTTATAGGTGATGTCCCATATAATCACATAACAATAAAATGTATCACCATCCCATCACAATAACATTTCTGTATTGCACAATAAATAATGTTCTTTTAAGAAGTCCAAATATCACTCATTAACAAGTGGCAGCTGTACT
Source organism: Periophthalmus magnuspinnatus (assembly GCF_009829125.3). NCBI lineage: Eukaryota > Metazoa > Chordata > Actinopteri > Gobiiformes > Gobiidae > Periophthalmus > Periophthalmus magnuspinnatus. Next base: position 10,527,446 of record NC_047145.1, on the reverse strand, counting down.
AAACTTCACCAGTGACAGTTTTAGCTCGGATGTGGGACATGCAAGTTATATGAGTGTGGAGAAAAAGACTGTTGAAAGTATAGAGCACCGCAGATTGAAGACCAGATGGCTTTACCAGTAAACTTCAGTTACTATCACTTGTTTGTGCCAGTGAGATGGGGGAGGGGTACATGGGCTGTTAGTGTGTCAAGATCAGGCTGAGCTGGAGCAACTGATTAATCTATTCTTCTAATCTGTTGGCAGGAGATTGATGGTTAGAGAGGATTGGCGCTCGGTAAACCACAAATACGAAAACACTGACATCCTCTGCTACTTTTACTGACAACTAAAGTGGATTTAGGTTTCAAGGCAAGGGTCATGGTTCAAAGGTCATGTGTGAGCAGAAAGCAGACAAGACACTAAACCCTAATGGACACTTTGCTCTTTCTGTCATTGACTTCGGCCAGGTGGAAGTTAAAGGTTAACCTGATTCCCTTTCATTTTAGAAAACTGACACAGATCTGGCTCTGCTTAAGTTCCTTGGCCAGTAGAAAATATCATAGATCCTCAAGCACACCACAATGTCTTGTATTACCCATGAATGGCTTTGTCCTGTCAGCCATGGAAATCAGAAAAGACTATGTGTTTTTGGAGATTAAATCATCCCATAAACAACTTTTTTTTTTTCCAAGCAATTGGTTGTGCATCTAGAAGTCCCTGGGATAAACATCTTACAATTTTCTCTTTTTCATTTTGTTAAGCTTTTTTCAGTGGCTGACAGTGAACCAGTTGCAACAGTAGGCACTTCTGGCAAGATTGAAACTAGCTAATTTCTGGTATTTAAAAAAAATCTAGACTTGTACATCAAAAAATGCCAGTAAGCAAAAAAAAAAAGAAAGAAACAGACCCAAAATTCCAAAAGGTTTAATACTGTGGCATCAGTTAATGAACAATAATCACGACTGACCACAATTACCTAATAAAGCCCAAAAGGTTGAAAGTACCAGCAATCTTAATTTAAAGCTCATTAGCTCATCAGGTACTTGACAGTGTTAAATGCGGGAGTTGAAGTTGCTCAGCTGAGTACAGTCTGACAACACAGATCTTTAAACAAACACCAGGTCCTGTCCAGCATCCAGCCTTTATGCCTGAGTCCTGTAATCCCTTTAGGATGCTAGGATCAGCTGCTAAACTAAGCAAACCTATCTGAGTTCATCCCATAGACAGAACATTCCATTATAACAAGACTTACTTCAGTCAGTATTGCTCCAGCAGGTAGAAAAATCATTTCATTTTAATCTTGATATTAGATTCTTTTAGTAGGCTGAGCATGCTCTATAGAAATACCCCTGAGTAACTTTAAGAACCAGGACATGACAAGGATACCATAGTAACACACTGCACTGTTACATGTAATAAAGAAATATTGCAATTTTACAAAACTGAAAAAAATAGGTTCCCATTATTCTGTTTATTTTCCATAATATTTCCATTGTATAATGTAGTGCAATAACTATATTAGTTGACTGCCAACAAATGTTTGTATTTGCGCAGAGCAGAGTGACCTACTAACCACCACAGGCGTGACCAGGACCTGTAAATTACATTTTCATTTTTCCATGACTATTCAAGGTTTTCCATGACTGTACAAATAACATTTAAATTTGATATTGTTGCTCCTAACATTATATGATCACATGTATGATCACACCAAATTATTCTCACACTAAATCTTAGTAAATGTAATTGATGAGGCATAATATGGTAGCCTCTTTATTTTGCCTACTTCTTTCAGGTTTAGACAGCTAAAATGCAACTCCTCAAATCCACAGTGGAACATCAACCCCTTTAATGGTTAAAGCTAATCAAGAGCATGTTGAAACACACTGAACAGAGACATTTCCTGTGGCTGAGTGTGATGACTGTGACCTTCACCTAAGGCCTCCAAGTATTAACCCATCAGGCTCCGGCGGAGGATGACGCCATGTCAAGTTTGGTAACAGGAGAGCATCGTGGCAAGGGGCAGTCATGATGAAGGGAGAGGGGAGCGAACAGATTAGTAGTACGGTATCCAGGTAACCGGCGTAAACACTGTCAAAGCAAGAGTGGACATGGAGCCAATCAAAGCCTAAGCCACTGTTGACAAAGGCCAGCTATTGTGGCATTTCACACAATTCCATGGATAGGGTTACTACATGGGCTGCCTCTATTGTTTGGACTATGATGGAGACAATATTTAACAGTATTGCACCTGTTACTGAACTTTACTGTATTTTAGAAAAAGTCTTTGCTTAAAATTGAGATATCTATATGTTAAAGGAAGAAAATATAGCACTAAAATTTAGGAATATGTTACACCCTTCATTGAGTCTCAAGCCTGACCAAACATAAGTGCAATCATATTTGTTTTTTTCAGTGATGCATGTGAAATGGAGTTCATTGGTCGCCTATCATTTACAAATAAAAGCAAATTTCACTTCACAGAATAACAGAGTTTCGTGCTTCGCCCATTAATTCTGCAGAAATCAGCATTTTTTTAATTTTTGTGATATTTTTTCCTTTACTTTTTCCACATAAGCACCCATATTTGTTTGATGTCCTAATCCGCGACCATGCACGTCTGATTGGCTAATCCACTTGTCAATCATGTCCATCTGAAAATGGGGGTTCACCGGTGACCAGACTCACATCTTTGTAAAGTATTGAAGAAGTGTGTATTGTAGATCCCAGGCAACCAAAACTGAATAACAAAGCCACTCTTTTGTTTTTTTCTACACCGTATCAGCTGTCTATTACTGTCAGCCAGCCACAATCCAAAACAGCCAAGAAACCTGAAGAATCCTGCAAAATAAGCAGCTAATCAAGCGAGGGCAACACAACTGTATGGTCCAAAGCTTGTAACAGTATATCGCTGTGCTGATTTGCACAATATTGATGGCTAACACATTGGAACGAATATGACCGCAAAATATAGCAGAAATATGTTTGGCATATTACTACTGTGCTGAAAGTAAGCCACACCTGATAATATTCTTCATACTGGCCAACATAAAGACGTGATGTACTCAGTGAACTCAGTGTTACCAAAAGCTGTAACACAAATACCCTTTAAATCTGCTAAATCGCCGGGAACACCCACACTTTTCTTCACACTGTTGAAGCTCGTACGGCAATGCTTCCAGAAAGTACACAGTGCTCTTTTCAAAACATTTTTCTGTGACGACGGAAAATGTTAGCTAGTAAAAAGACTGCATGAGTTACAAATACGAACTCTAGTGCAATGCAAGCCGTTCAATACTGCTCTCCAAGGAGAGTGACGCAATGCAGGACAAGGAGAGGAGGATGGAGAGGAGAAGGGGCACAAATATGTTGACTATTATGAGCCCGAGAGCCCCTCCTTCTTGGGTCTGACATGTCCACGGCTGGTCCCACCCAATGCGGAGGCCCATCCGGAGCGCCTCGTGACCCAGCTGATTAAAAGCAGTTGGAGTCTTGGGTGAGATATGGCCAGTGGAATGTGGAGACTGTGGAAAGGCCCGAAATAAAACTTGTGGATAAGAGGTGTGTGAATCTGTGATACCCTGTGTACATGTGTGCTTCCACGTGGGGAGAGGGTGATAGGATGCATTTGTACCAATGGATAGTGATCAATCAAATGGGAGACATGCAAACGCAAGCAGATAATGGATGGACGTGTAAGGAAAATTGGTTATGCACCTGACTCATGGTTTTATATTTTTCGCTCTTTGACCCTTTTAGACTTTAGGGTTTACATATTAAATTAGCAGCCTTTAAACCTTAAAAATAATGTAAACAAAATTACAAGGGCAAAATAGCAATGGTAAAGACTGTTATATATTGATTAGTCATAAACCATCCAGGAATTAAACTTTATTTCAGATAGGGTTGCTCAAACTGTGGTATGTGTACCAATTGTGGCAGTGGTGTGTGTACCAATTGTGGCAGTGGTGAAAGAAGTACTCAATTTTGTTACTTATATAAAAGTACAGAAACTGGAGAAAAAGAAAAAAAAAGCTTCAAATGTATTTATAAGCTTCATTTATAAGCTTTCTAGCTGTTTTTCTTTGTATATTATAATTTGGTCAAGCTACAAACATGCTAAAAATAAACCCTTCGTCTTTTCCGCAGGACTGAAACAATAATAAAAAATACTTTTACTTTTCAGTCTAGTTAAAAAATGTAGTGGGGTAGTAAGTACAGATATCTGCTCTAAAATGTAGTGTACTAAAAGTAAATACTGTCCACGTACAAATGTACTTTTGTAAAGTACTGTACTAAAGTACAAATTTTAGGTATCTAAACTTTACATCTTTTACTTTGTTTCGTTCCACCACTGCATTCAGATGGTACTTTGACAGCTCTTCGGTATGTCGGTTGGCCTAATTTAGAGTTAATTTTATCCACTTTTTTGCCTTTTTTGAATTACAGTGGAAATTATGTAGTCCACTTTTAGACCTGGTTTACCCCTAGAGTAGAGATAAGATCGGGCCTAAAACATCCAGCCCGACCCATTTCCACACCTCACTCTTGCCGGTGCGTGTTTGCCTTTTCAGTTCCCCTGTCTTTAGTTTATCCTTTACTTCTTGCTGCTCCATATCAGGGATACCAGGTCAAAATAGATGCGGACTTGCGGAGGGGAAGATTATTAAGAGGGCGGCGTTCACGTGCGCAGAGTATGCTCTGGCTCTGCGGCTCCTGTTTAGTAGTTAAATAGCAATTACCTTACAGCGCCTTCTCTGTTTTATCCAAATTATTTTTTTCATAACAAGTATTCCTAAGTTTAGTATCCACACATCGTTTTAGTATACATTTTTATAAACATATATTTATTTTTAAAAAGTCAGCTAGAGAGAAGCCCGGCCCGACCCGACCCGAACGTAATGATTGACATTTTAGGCCCGACCCGGCCTGAAATTCGGGTCGGGTCGGGCTCGGACTCGGGCTTGGGCTTAAGATCTTACCTCTACCCTAGAGTAGACCTGGACCTAGTCCTATTACATACCTGATTTAGATCTGATGGTACTCGGAAAGCCAAATCTTTGCTTTGGTGGCACTTGGTAAGAAAAGTTTGAAACCAACTGATCTAATCAATTCTCCAGTATTCATAAAGCTAACTTTGTAATTGACTATAATATTTAACATCATCTTTAAATCAGACCGGAGTATGATGCCCCTGTGAGTTCCATACACCAAATGGAAACCGGACTAAGACACTGATCACTGCTGATGGAGCAGGATTGTCTCTGCTGCACTTCCATTAGGGGATGCTCAGTGTGGTTAATGTCAGGATTAACATGTGTTTTGGTCCTTAATTGAATAATGAAGCGATGAGAAGAGAGGAAAAACCACATGACCCAGGACTACGCCAAAAGTCTGCCAGAGGCGGCTTGTGTGGTGAGGGCCCTAAATACTTTGGTTTTCGAGAGGATATTTTTTTCATAGATGCTGTGGCTTTGCGTCTGTCAGCGAATAAAAACATGGACCACATCTTCGCTTACTGTATCAGAGAAAACTATGGCAACATGTTATGTCATGCGCCCCATCTATCATCATCTATTTGAGATCATTCAAACCAACTGCACTTACTTTTGCTAATGGAGCTTTTTAACATCTGTGCCAATAAATGTTTCCTTCTTTGGCAGCTTTGCAGAATTTTCATTCATATATCACACTGAATGTAGTTTTTGATTTTGAAAAACTGCATCACAAGTAGTATTTTTTCATTTTTCTTTATTTCTGAATGGAGTTTGAAGTATGGATGTGAGGATTTATTGATTAAGGATAATGTTAGAGAGATAATTGTTACTCATTAGAATATGAAAAACATTGTATCTTCTCAAGACATTCAGTGTGTCCCTTTGTATGGTAAAAATAAAGAAAATGCTGTTAGTAAACAAGATGGTGTAGTCTTTCATTCACCCAGGAGTGGTTCAATGTAAAGAAGGTTTCAACAGTGGTCATCTGTTTTTGCAATCAAGACGTTTCAGTTCCCATCCAGAAGTCATTTTCAATTTGAAAATGGCTTCTGAGTAAATTACAGATTTTACTGTTTATTCATGGCTATCAATGTGATGTTTATTAAATGCAATGGTTACTCTCTACTAGTGAAATATGACAATGTGACATTCCTAAATGCTTGGGTCAGGTACAACCTTAAGCTTATAGCTCTTTAAACAGTGACCTAGGCTATTGTGTTTTTAGGAGGTGAGGTTTCTTGTCCAGGACACAATGACGTGATGTGAAGTGCTGACGTTTTACCCAGGAACCCAAGGGTTGATGGGCAAACACTTAAAACAAATTATAGACTATATAGAGAATACAACTAAAAAATATTACATTATAAGATTTATTTCAATCCATCAAGTATAACACGTGTCGAGCCATATGCAGAATCAAAATAACATGCAGAGAAGCCATTTGGCAGAAAGGTCTGATACTGGGAAAGCAGAGCCGAGCACAGTGGGTCTCCAAGCCACAGTGACCACACCCTCTCCCAGCTGGAAACTATAACAAGTCTCACATCTTCCTCTTTCTCCTCAGCGCCTGCCTCCTCTTCACTATGTTTACATGCAGAGCTACTTTCCACAACAGACTACATTGGTTAACAACATAGATTTACCTACCTCCTCTAGCATTTTGGACAGTAACAGAATAAATTACCTTTTACAAAACAACCAGGGGAGTCCACACAGATCTCTTATCACTAAAGTACTCACTAATAGTGCTGTCACGATACAAAAATTTCAAACTCAATTACTAAGGGTACTAATGAGTAGACTTCTGTAATTCTGTATTCAGACAGTATTTAGCAATACAACACAATATGAAATCAACATCAGCATAACAGTGATGGGTAAATGATCATCACACACGATTATAATCGCCTTTACGGCACCAGATTGCCTCATGTTTCCGGTTTCAATACAGTGTTTTGATGTTAGTTCTGGTGTTTGTCCACAAGGGGGCCCTCTATCAGAGCAATGAAACTTGTTAGCTTCTGCGCCTATTCTGAATTGGGGTTGGTTCTTCATCAGCGTCAGTCACCGTCATAGTTATGCAGGCAGTGGATCTGGATCCTGATGACATATCCTTCACTCAAGAAGGTGAAGCCTGATGTGTCGAATTATTATGGCTTTGAAAAACAAGACCAAGATCAAGAGCCACCAATCTGCAAAGCTTGCCGAAAAAAAGTAGCGGTTCCGAGGGCAAACACTAGCAACTTACATGCACATTTGCTAGACTACCATCCTGCACTGTTTTCCAAACTTGAGCCGAAAATATCCATCGTAAGTACCATACCATCTGAAATAAACTACTGAATGTGTAGTTTGTGTTAGTTTGGATTTGTATGAATAATGGTACACGAGGTAAGGCATAATATATATATATATATATATATATACACACACACACATACATACATATATATACACACACATATATAATATATATATACATATATATATATATATATATATATATATATGCAGATAATCTAAAACATACACAATGTATTGTAAAGCAGTCAATGTCATAGTTATTCTTTTAGTTATTCACAACTGTAACATGCAGCAATAGTCTGATAGTATGGTCAAGCTCTGTTTATTTCTGGGAAACAACGGTGACATAATTGCTTAAAAAATCTGTTACAATAATACTAAGGCTAATGATTTTTCATTGCATCTTTCTTTTGTATGACTGTCTCTGAATTATCCCTGGGCTTCTTCATAGAGCGGGAGTGTCCACTGCATTCTCTATCACCACAGTAAACAGTCCAAACTAGTGAGCTATTATCTCTGGCATGCATGTACAGGCCCCTGTTAAAAAGACAACAACACACACAAAGCTTAAAACACAAGGATGTCATTTGGACTCAAGACATCTCACACAGAATGGTGGATGTCTGCAGAAATAGCCAAAGTGACACCCTTTCCCCCTCGTGGCCTCTTCTGCGATGCTGTCAGATTGGTTTTGCTGGCAATTCATCATCGCTGATTAATAAATGGGGTCCAAGCCTGTTCTATTGTGAGGATGGTGTTAGGAATACTAATGCAGACACGACGTGATGTCATGTGGCTTCATCAAAGAGGGACGAGCAGCGGGCACGGCTAGCACAGAACACAGAGTACTATTATTGTGGCTGCAGCTGTAAAGATTCGACTGCCTGGTTGAATGCATGTGTTAGCAATGTCAGTGCAATGCATTAACGCCTCTTTTACTGGGATGCCTGAGGGAAGTGTGAGGTAAGGACGCAAATATGTCAGCCTCACAATTTTATATATGCTGCAACAAAGGACAGTTCGCCTTTTCCAAAATACGTATCTACATCCTGTTGCTAGAATAAAATTGTATTACTTCCTAACAAAACCTAAATTCAATCTCACAGTATTGTAATATGTAAATCAGGTATTTCATAGTATTTTTATTCTTATGTTTCAACTTCAAGTGCAAAGTATTCAGAAACAGTACTTTCTACATGTTGGTAAGGTCAGATCTAATCAGATACTAATCAATTCTAAAACATCCTGAAACTAGACACTCATTTGAGCACTAAAAAAGCCACATTCACAGGACAGAAATTAATCTTTCTAGATAGCTTTAGAATGATATTGAACGGTATGACCACTATGGAACCTACGTGAATGACTGAGGGATTACACAGATATGAGACTGCATGGTAATCTAATAGAAAGTACTATGATTTAATGTTGAATTGTTTGAAGAAAGATTGTTTTTAATTATCGTTGTGGTATTGGAATCGGTACCAAGTATTGGGTCTATTACTTAATATCAAAATTGAGTTTGAAATTTTAATATTGTTACAACACTACATGTTGGCTGCACAAAATGTAGATCTTAGATTAAGGTTTCAAGATAATTCACAATCAAATCACAATTAGCATACCTGGGAGCAAAAATGTCCTCCAAACCACGAAATAGTCAAACCAAGACCACAACAAACATGGTCTTATACTAGTTTTAAAGTTCTTATTTCAGTTTTCTCAATATTAGTGCTCCAGGATGTGATTACAAGGTGAAATATGAGCAAACTCCTACTATAAATCTAATTACACAGTTGCAATGCTTATCAAAAAAGTCATAGTTTGATATTTTTCTTATGCTTCAAATTACAATTTAACTAAAATAATGTTATAAACCCAAATTGTATGGTTTAAAATGAATTATTAAATTTATCTGATCAATATTTAACCAAATGCTGCTTCAAATAACATGCTTTTCAAAGTCACTCATTTAATCTTAACTCGATCTTGTGTTTTCAACTGATAGTAGATTGACCGACACGTGCCAGTAATCGATAGATTCACCGTCAGCGTGAAGAGATTAGCCCTCCTTCCCTCACCCGAAGTGTCCTGAGAGCATGACGTAATCTTCTCATGGGTTGATTGAGTTTGGATGCACCCTTCGCTCTTGCCTGCTCTCTGTCTTGGCAAACCACAATATGCAAAGATCGTCATGGCAACCTTTCTCTCCTCCACTCCTGCCCAGTAATATTTACAACCCCACCTCAATGGAGCCCAGTGAAATGAAAAGAATGATGTGTAAACACTTACTGGGCAACACAAAAGCATTGTTAAAAAATGGACACACGCCGTTTTACACACATGCTTGAATATAAATGTATGGCCCGCCCCCGGCTGTAGCTCCTCCCAGTCTGCATTGCACCAAAGTGAACTGCATCTCATCCAAATCAGGTTTTTCCTCCCATTGCCAATGTGAATCAACAGTACCAAACTATCAATATATTTATTCAACACTGTAAATCCAAATGTCATGTGCTGTTACCCCAGTTACACGGCAAGGACGTTGTTTGATGTAGAATAAATGTGCTGTATAGAATGACCTTTCCAGACCGAATCCGGGATGTTTACTGCGCCGTGGTACATATATGTCGAGGGGATTATGCGAGTGGCTGCATGAGAGAAGAGGAGGAGGAGGAAGAAGAGGAGGGTTAGTGTGGCAGATTGAGGTGAATCAGCATTCTGTCCACTGAGCTTTTTACTACAGGCTCAGCTGAAATGATGGAGGGCAGCACTGCGGATCATATATGCATGTATGTATGTACAGACAAACAAAAATATAATCAGTGTTTTTATATTTAAATCTGATTAAAATAGTGTAATGTTTTGAGAAATTTTAAGTGTAAACATTTGTGAACTTATGCTTTACTTTTCAATATTTCAGTGAGTATTGATCAGCCCACAAGTCTCTAGTTTGTATATTGAGATTATGTTGCAAATATAGCTGGGCCTGGTTCAGATTTAGATGCATGTCAGCCAAACAATTTGTCTGAATAATTTTCCAACATAAACTCAGGGAAGAGGCATGGTTTAGTTTTAGTTCACAGAGGTTAACTGAGGTTCAGATCAGAGAAGATGGACTTGTCTGTTGCATTTAGCCTGCTTGAATAGTCAACCGTAAAAGCACTATTGACTGAATGTGCCATGTTGGGAATAATATGCATTCCTCAGGCCTATATGAATGTGCCACATAAGCACATGAGCTAGCGTCAAACTCATTAAAGTTCCGATGTCTTCTGGATGCTTGTTTGGAAGTTTTATGACCACTCCTTTCTTTTTTCCCGCCTCACTCGCTGCCTCTGGGATGCTTTCATATGCTAATGGACCGCCAATTGTACAGCCAGCAGTCTGGAATTCCTGTCCACAAAGGAGAGAGAAAAGGACAGACAGACAGAACCTAGACAACATAGTGCTGATGCACATTAGAGGCCCAGAGCACAGAGCAAAGCAATAAACAGAAGAAAATAGCCAAGAGAGAACTTCTAAATTTGGATAGCATGTCAATACAGTAACATTTCAAGCTATTTACTTAATAAAAAGAGAGAAATATATGTTTTGTACCAGTACAGAGATGTCACAATATTCATTTTTGTGTTTCAAGTACTGTAAAAAAGATCAAAATTTTACGGTTATTCACAATATATGGCATCATGACAAATAACAATTCTTAATTAACTTATAACTCATATTGACAAGCACTGTGAGCTCTTCTGCACTCCTATATTACCTATCATTGCCAATGCTGTTATTTTGTATGTGATAGTTGTTCCATTATTATTTTTTTTAGATTATTTTAAATATATATACAAAATAATGTATTTCTCTGTTCAGTAATGTATTCCTAAAGCCTGGCGGGCTTATCCAGTTCAATACTAGTTTTCCACCATTAGCTTGATCTATTTATTGACACAACAGCATGCCAAAAAATCTATATATTAAACAATCACACCCATCACTCCTGGGCACACTCCACTGTCACTAAAATAAGGCGTTTCCTACTGTACAGTGCCACCCCCCTCATTAATAAACAGAAGTATCCAAACAAAGAGGCCAGGGCATTGGGCCAAGCCACCCACCTCAGACAGAGAGCAGGTGGGCCAATTAATTACAATCCCCAGGGCCTCCCCCAGATGCGTGCAAAACCCTGTATAATTGGTTTCCTCATCTATGAATTATTAAACCCAGTTGCTCTTTGAGGGGTTGACAAGGTTGGATTGGGACATGCTCACCTCTGACACACAGACTTCAGTGTTTAACCCCCAAGTGGCGTGTTAAACTCTTTACAACAAAGTGGGGACTATTCAAGACACCCATGAACACATACACAATCAATGGACTATGTAGGATTGACAGATATGGACCCCTCTTATTAAATCACTGTGTGACATGAAAGCCCCACAATGTCTGTTACTCATCTACTGTTTGGGAGACAACCCTACTCCCTGTCCAAGAGTTAATATGTGGGTTTTATCCTCTTCTGTTCAATATTGTTACGACATATTAAAACTGTGTGGGATTTCAAAGTGCGATCACAGGTGCAACTTCTTTTCTCCAGAAATATCCAATGCAACACTTTGAAGTTAACTCCCTACTAGAGCAGTGAACAACATGATGAAAAAGTGCTTGAATTTGCTTATCAGATTTTGGATTATTGAAAAATCTATAAAACCATTAAAGGTCCTACACTACACAAAATGGATTCATATGAGCTTTAAGCCATGTTATAATAATGTTACCTCATTAGAAACATACCTTGACTTGTGTTTTATTTCATTCACACATGTTTGTCTTCACACATGTCTTTTATTATTAGTCTGTGTTCAACTCCAAAGCTCAAAATGCTCCGTTCCACTTTGTGATGTCATGTAGTGGCAGTTATCAAGTTAACAGCTATCTTTTACCTTTAGTTTGGTAGAGACTGGTAGTTCCAGGGCTGAATCATCCATATGATTCAAGTGAAGGTGTATGGAGTTTTAAAACACAGTGGAGCACTTCCTGTACTATCATATGACATCACACGGTGGAAAAGAGTGTTTTCCAGTTGAGAGAACTTAGCCTAAATGTATAGGGTTTGTGTCTTAAACATCTGTGGATGAAGGAAACAACATTATAACATAAATCAGACAGTGCAATATATGTCCATTAATAAAAATATAATCATTTAAGCTTTCACCTTTCACAAGCATTATTTTAACTTCAAGTAAAAGCCGCTAAATGTCTGGCTGCTCTCTGTGTCACACCAGGTGTTATTCTCTAAATATTTCATAAGGCTTCAGTGCTGTGCTACTGGAGCACAAAGGCTGTTTTCACTGCCCAGGACAGCAGCAGCCCGGGCTCAGGGAAACAGAGGCCTGACAGTTCAACTTGCGATGCAAACAATTTTCAGCACTTCTAAAATTAAATTAGGGCAAGAGGCAGGCCAGAGAACACCATGGCCACATAGCTAGACACGCTAAGGTTTCTTTACTTCTCACATCAGGCATTTCTTGGCAAAATGAAAAGGAAAGATAGGAGGAAAATCCCAATGAAGACAATGAACTGTCTGTTTGAGCTTCCAGTAAAAAAACTAAACCAGCATGTCAGAGATGAGAGCTGTAAGAATGCCAAGTCTATAGTGATAAATGGATGCATGGAACCACAAAGAACATTGTGTGAGAGAGTATACATATTCATATGCTCAGCTACATAGATTATCAGTCTAAACTAGGAAAGGTTTCAACCTTCACACTCTAATATTAAATCAATGTCTAAAAGGCTGCATTATCCAAGAAACAAACCTACTGTTTTAGATGTGCTATTTTGAACCACAGAAACACACTCTGATCTTTAAATAGATTATTTGAAATGCAACTCATACATAAAAGCACATCAGAAATTGCAAAGCAGCACATTTGGCACTCAAGTTTGCAGAATAAAGTTTAGGATCAAGTTATGTGAGGCTAGGCCGGGACACCCAGAGGTCAGCATGCCAGGCGGTCCAGTCTCCAGTTCCTCTCTGCACTTGTGAATGAATGTGAACTATTAATACACCACATGTCAGGGATGCCTTTCCTGGAAAACTTCAGCAGGATCTGGGACAAAATGGGTTCAAGGCCCAACAAAGAATGAAGAAAAGTGATACTAATATATGTTTCAGATTTTTTTTAGATAGGCCATCATTCCAATGTCACAGGTATTAAGGTTGTCAATATATTCGTTGTCATGTCCTCAGCTTAAAGTTCATTAGAAAACAATCCTGCAAGACAAGGTAAATATTGGTTGCTTTTGTCTTACTATTATAAAAAGAAAGTGCTGCAATTTTATTCTCTTGTCATTGGGTCCGGTATGCAAAGCTTTAACATGTTTTCAATCATACTGATTTAGGAGTAAGTGAGATAGGAGTATGTCCGATCTATTTTAGCACATAATGTCCTCCAAATATGCTTCTTACAACATCACTCCCACAACACTGCAGACAAGCATCCCAAGTCTGTAAGATATGCCATTACTCACCTGGTTACTCCACGCACAGTACAGATTGCAGATCATGCTCCAGTTATTGTTAAGCATACAGTCAAGAAGTTGAAGGTGTGCCATAATTAAGCTCCACTGACATTAATCCATCAAGCGTCATGCCTCTCCCTCAAATGAGTGCACCAAATCATGCTGTGGCTGCTGGCACCCTGCTAACATTGTCTCCTCCTGATGCCACCTTAAAAAGACAGTTGTATCATCAGCCGTAGGCAGAGTGAGCAAGTCCAAGTCAGCATGCAAGATTCCTGCAGGTGCTCTGTCAATCTAGATAAAAAATGTATCAGAATTTTCCCCAAGATTTAGACAAAACATCCAGCGGTTGTGTAAGAGAACAGCTGAGCATCGCTGCGACACTGTCCCGTCCTGAAGAAAACTGCAAGATGGTGAAGCAGAAACTTGCATTTTTAGAAGAGAACCTCTCTCTCTCCTCCACTGCCTGGTTCCGACTGACTGTGCCTTTCAGTGCTGGTCTCTGCAGCAGTGCCAGGCAGAGGCAAGCTGACAGTTTTCTAAATGCACCAGGCCGCAATGCAGGACATCACTTGAAGGATTCCCCCCACTTTCTTGCAGGGCAGTTCTGCAGTGTCAGTGCGAATAATAATAAGGCATAAGAGAGAATGGTGGCACATCTTGCACAGTATTTAAACCAGGCTGAAGCTCATTGATTATTCCAAATAAACTTTAACATGTATAATGAGAAAAATACCAGAAGGCACTGCTACATAGAGAGAGTAAGAGATAACGCATTGGGAGAAGGTAGGTCAATTGGGCCAATGCAAAATCCCCATGGGACTAGTCTGCACAGACAACCTTAGAGACAGAATAAGGTGATCTTATTAACTAAATATTCAATACACTAAAAATAATTTCAGTAACACAAAATCAAGAAAGAACTGACCAGGCTACAAGTCCTCGTATTCACACAGAAGCAAGATGGAAGCTTATCTCTGTTAAGTAAATGAACACCCATTTAAACACTTCCTGTGTGATCTCCACCTCACATTAGGATGTCTATGAAATCAAGCTTCTGAGAAAGGAAACTGGCGGAAATACATTTTAAAATACCAGCAGAAAGTTAACAACTGGATGCCAGTAAATGGTCTGGGATTGTTTATGTTTCTGCTAGCAGTCTTTGATGCTGTAGGACATCCAGATGGTAGTGATTGTGACAATAGCTGTGAAGCATCAATGAGACCCTACCCTAGGAGCACACTTTAAATGAGAAATGACAA
This sequence comes from Periophthalmus magnuspinnatus, assembly GCF_009829125.3. Lineage (NCBI taxonomy): Eukaryota > Metazoa > Chordata > Actinopteri > Gobiiformes > Gobiidae > Periophthalmus > Periophthalmus magnuspinnatus. The sequence continues at coordinate 10,512,382 of NC_047145.1, read as the reverse complement.
CAAAATGTCATAAGTTGGTCACCTAAAAAAGTCACCTGTCATCAAATGTCAATAGTGTTTTTGTTCATAAAATAAGGTACTTTGAACCCACTGAGGAGAAGTCTTATCTTACACACAACGTTGAGGATACAGTGTTTTTTTAATACATCAACTGTCAACCTACACTATGATAAAATGAAAAAGGGAAAAAATCTAGCACTAAGAAAGTCCCAAACCCATATAAGCCTAAAATGAAACAAAAATGCTCATTTACAAAGCAATTCCTCTGCAAATCTTATGACCAGAAATGTTCCCAAAATATGTTAGCCACAAACATCTGACAAAACCACTGTCAGTTAAGGACAAACCACATGAAACTCCAAGCTCAATTATTTCAGACTAAAATACATTTGCCATTTGAACACGGATCGCTAATGCTATATGGGCATACATTTTATCTACTGTGACATAGCAAAGCATATACCCCAGGCTGCCTCATCGCTCCTGTCAGACTTAGGAAAAGGCCAGTTGAGGGTAAAAGCATGTGGTCTGCCCCCTCCCAGTCTGAAGCCAATATAATCCGATCAATGGTGAGTTATGGATCCTGGGAACAGCTACAGTAAATGGGACACACCCTGCATGGGACACAAAGCGCATGCGTTTGGAAGATGCTGAGGTCACCTGGTTTTACTGGCTGGCTGTAAATAAATGACAGCATCAGACTGAGAAGTGAAGCAGTAGTCTGGAGAACACCCAGATGACAGACAGCCTCAGTAACAAGTATTTTATTACTTATTATGGCACAAGTTATTTAAGATAGCACAAGACAAGTGAAAATACTTCTTATTGTTTAAGGATGTATTAGAACATGATAAATAAAAGTAAACCATGCAACAAATATTGCAAATATTGGCCAAGTTGATTAGCAAGCAAATATAGATATCAACAAATTCACCTATATGTGGAAAGGCATTTTAGTTAGAAATTCTATCATTTTGTACTGTGCCACTGCCCCCATCTTTACAATCGATTAGGGATGTAGTTGATTAAAAAATTCTTGGTCAACTGAAGACAGTGGGTGTGACAAAAGCTCTGAAAACTATTACCTATTTGTGCATCTGACCAAAACCGCATTCACAAGACTACAACCGCACAGGAGTTAAAGTAAAAATAACAAAAAAGTACTAGTAAATAAAATAATGGCAGATTAAACTTGTGAATCATGAGTTAGTCTGCCCTTTTATATACAAAAGACAAAAAAATCACTTACTGACTTCTCTTTTCTGTTGTCCGATATAAATCCTTATAATCTAAATAAAATAAAACAAATACAAGTTTTTGATCGACTAAGTCATTGACTGATGATTGACTAAACGACTAAGGGACTATAGCCCTACAATCAATACAAAAAAAAATATGAATAAGAATTCATGTGATTCAAATAACATGGCATTAAATGTTTCAGAGGTAGTTATTACAAGTGTACGTTTGTACTTGACAAGTTATGATCAATTTAGGTCATGTGTCTTTCATTGTCAAAGAGCAGGACTCAGGAGTAATCAGTTTTGAACTCCACAAGTTCCCAGAGCCAACAGCCCTTTTTGTGGACACTGTGCCATTCATTCATGAAATCATTCTGTCACCGGGGTGCCCTTGTTCATTTCCACTCCTGACGCTGGCAGGAAGTAATGTGGTTTCCTGCAAGACCTCAAAGCTGAAACGAACACCACAAGTGAAGATATGCTCTGATAAAGGTCACTTACACTCAATGATTCTACCATCTGATGATTACCATCAAATTTTACATGTATACTTCTTATCATAAATTATAATGCCTCTCAGGAAGCTTATTATTTAAGTTTCAAGGTTAAAAAAATAATCTACAAGCGATTACATAGTCAGCTTTAGGAAAGATTCCTAACATTAGGAAATTCAGCAGATTAGAATTAGTATGGGACCTCACGGAAGTAAATGCATGAGAGAAAGGTGCCAGCAGTGCCAATAAACTTCATGGAGTGAAGTAAGAATTTTTAGCTATACTAAAAAGTTAAGAATTAGCTTCCCTTAATGGGTTTGGTTATTTAATGAACCATACAGTGTTCTGGTCATATAAAGAGCACTAAATAGGAAAGCAGAGTCAGAATACTGAGAAGTGAGCAGTCAGACCACATGAGGACAAGTGCATAACTGAACTACTGTTTGTCATGTCTTCAAGGCACATACATGCAGACAGGGCCAAATTTTGATAGCGATGCCCTGGGCAAGTGTAATAGATAGTTTTTCAGGCTCATTTAGCATTAAGCTGGTTCTGCTCTGCTTGTCTGGCTGCATCTGTGACCCTTCCCCCAAGTTCCCATCATCTTCCTATTCTTGCAGAGGCTAAAAGTGACTGACATTGAACCGATTTTCAAAAAAGTTGAATAAAACTGTGCAAAGAAAGGAAATGGGTGGCAGCATTTCCTCCTTTCTCTGCGTCCCATCCATCAATCATTCACGGGGATAATGATGGCAAACGAGTCTGAGCTTTTAGGGATGATAGACTAACAAATCCAATCAATATCAATCATCTCAAATTCAGTACTACAGAAAAAAAAAAACAATATGTCCAGTAGGTCTGAACAATTCTTGTCTCGACAGGTTCCTAATGTGTATTACAAGCTAATATCATAACCCAGTAGATTAGACTCCAAAACAGAAGTTCTGAGAGATACTTAATTACATGTAAGTTTTATGTATACTGTCACGTGTTGAAGTGTGAAAGGGGAAAATGGTAAAACAGCAGTTTTTCACAACAGAGATCCTTTTAAGACTTGTTCACTTAGACAAACCAGTACAAGTCGAGGTCACTGTTGTGTCTACAGAGTAAGGGTTATAAAAAAAGACTTTCATGACATACAAATCAAAATGTCATTTGGACTAATTCATGAATATACAATATGCAAGTTTATTCATATTTTTGTGATAGCATTTGGTAACCTTGGAAATTCTCAAAAATAGAGACTGCATTCCAGTAAATGTCGTAGATGGTAAGTGTAGCTCCAGCCACTGCTAAATCGCCACTGTCAAATGATACTGTATAATTCTGAGGACATTTTGTTCCATTACCTAATCTGCATTCACTGTTTCACAGTTGTATATGGTTGCTGCTCAGAGTAGAGAGGTTGCTTTCTATCTTTGCAGGAATATACGAAAATATATGGCCCCAATATTTTACACAAAAATGTCCCAACAAGAACTCAGCAATTTAAGCAGATTCTACCGTACTACTATTCGGCCACTATTCCTTTTTTTCCCGTTTGTTAAATATAGCATCAGTGAAAACACACGGGAATAGAGGACGGCTGAAAGACATGTAAACGGGGGAGGAAAAGGGGAAGTGGGATTTGTATGTGGGGCTGGTGGAGGCTATATTTAGAATCATAGCACTGAGCATCATCAGCGCTCAGAGCCACATGATTGGTCCCTGCCTCCTTTTCATGAATGACTGATGAGATCAATGAGTTACACTACAGTTTCCGCTTTGTGAGGCTAGACTGCTCAGGTGCAGGAGATCTTATCTTAAAATAATAGGTAGCAGGTAGGTTTAATTTCAGAACCCACAGGTAACTATTTAGTGTGACAGGCAGGGGAAAACAGATTAATTGAATCATACCTGTACTCGATGTAGTAGAGTAAAATTGGTTTTGCCCCAGTATATTGTAAAAGCATCTTATTGCTTATTGATTGATCACAATCATAGATTCAATTTGATTATGTATTATTAAAAATAAATGAAAATTGCTTTAAATAGTGATTTCAGACAGACTTAAAATCAGAATCATGTAGAAATAGTCAAAATTCTTCCTTTGTAGCCCTTCCTGTTTGCATGCTGTTGGAAGGAGCACTGGAGCACTGTTAGCAGGCTAGCTGTTGTTAGCAGTGCTGTGACACAGAAACTGAAAGCTGTGAAACATGCTTAGAAACTTGTCATTCTCATCATGTAATGCCACTGGGTTTGTGACACTCATACTAGCAAGCAAAACAATCACACAATTTTCTTACAAAGATCTTTTCTATAGCTAGACATCTATCATTGCAAATCTTATATTCCCAAATAGTCACTGCCTGAAAGTTTTCCTAATTCTATCTAGTCCTAGTAAAATATATTTTTCACAATTTTCTTTTCTTTCCAACATGGAGGTCCCAGCTGCCTCAGTGCTGAACTCCTAATATGTGAGTGACAGCAGGGCGTTGATGCAGTGACAGTGAATAAAGAAAGGAGCCAAGCAGACGCTGGCCACGTGGGGTGTTTTCTCCTCTAATGACCGGGGCAGCTGGGCCTAAATTACCCCCACCATGGTACCATCACTTTGGCGGGACTGACGTCTGTGTGTGTGTGTATGGGCTCATCTCCCTCATTAGTGAATGGAGATGATTCTGGGGCAAAAAGGGGGAGAGGTTCTAGCCCGCCTAAGGATACATTGGATCCCAGGGGAAGAGCAGTTCAGAAGCATTGGAGAATAAAAGTTGAGCAGGGATTTGTGTTTTGGGGGCTCTTTCCGCAGCTGGCATCTCAAGGCTGGGTGGTCAATGAAATTCATCTTTTCTATTTCACTATTACTACAATCTCTTCTACTAATTGTCTCCATAGCAGGTGTGGCACAAAAGACAGTGAGAACTCAAATCTGATCCCCTCATAGAAAGAAATCGGAAACAACAAAAGCTCACAATATAGCTTATCATAAAAGAAGATGACAAATGTGCTGTATAATGCAAACTTCAAATCAAATACAAGTTCAATTGCAATTCTGTCTACCATCTACCTGAAGCCAGAGCTGGAGAGAAGAGAGGAGTTTGAAGAACTAGAAAAGTTTCTCCCTATTTGAAAACAAAAAGTGGAGAACAGTGGAGCATATTTGCTAACATATTTTCCCTGCTAACAAAACGAAAGGCTCAAAAAAGCCTTATTTGTTGCCAGTAGTTCACAGTGTAAATGGGAAAAACTGTCCGCAAATTTCCAAGCCATCTGACAGTGAAGTTGCAGTATCCACAGTCAAAAAAAACACTGTATCTAGATAAAAATCTAATCGAGACCCTGTGAGACTATGTTATTTTTGGTAAAATGGCCATATCGTGATTCCCTGTTTTTTTGTTTAATGCAGCTCTATGGTAAAAAAAAAAAAAAAGGCTATTGGTCAGTCTCGGTCATGCTCTGAGTGAAAGGTGGATTAAACCAATGACAATGAAGAGTAAACTTTCAGAAACAGCCAATAGCTTTAGTTACCTCTTAAAAACTGTATAAAATACAATCTGGCTCTTAAAAAATATATTATAAATTTTATATATCACCCTTATTTTCTCTAAATGCTATGGACAAGTTAAAATGATTATTATTACACTAGGAAACAAGTCAAAAAGTTTGCAAACTATCAACGATAAGGTACTGAGAGTATCAACCTTGTCTCACTGCTGTCCTTCATGTAGACAGATTGATTAATCACAATCAAATTGAAATTGCAATTAGAAAAACTGCAAAGGCAGCAATTTTTGAAGGACAGTAATTTCCTTCATAAACGATATTCCCTTATTCTACATAAAAAAGCTAACTCTGTAGTTTTGATCAGTACAAACCCATTCTGTGATTCTTGTATTACTTTGTCAGTTCATTTGTCTTTTTGACAATTCTTTTGTGAGCATATAAAAATGTGAACTTTGAACACGATCCTATTTTTAAAACAAATCGCAACTCAAATCGCAATCACAATGCATCGCAATTAAATATTTATTAAATTGTTTAGCCCTAGTCACGCTTTCACTTTTCCCGCTTCCCAAAGATTTATGCATCCTTCCCATCACAGTAAGAGGATTACCTACCCTGCACACAGCGCTGTTGCCATTTTCTGATGACGGATTAATCCAAAAAACATGCCACTGCTGCAATGCTGTTATGACATGCGTGGTGTCCAGAATGAGCTTTGATGATGATGTAACCGAAGAGGAAGATGGTGAGGTCTTTACAATGTGCCATTTATGAGTGTCTGGCACACAAATGCACAACAGGTCCAGTATGATCAGAAAAGCCCAGAAAGAAACTGACTTCATGCAATGTTTTAACTTATACTTTTAAAGCAGGAAAATGAACTCTCTCACCTCTACCGCAGCCAGACATGAGGTGTTATGCACTGAAGTGGTGCTAAATCACACTCAATTGCATTTATGCGGAGAGATTTTAAATTAGTCATTGGATTAGTCTGGAATAAGTTCTGAGGTAGTAATAGATGTTTTTTTTATTTTTTGGGAAAACATATGAAGGTGAAGCTTAAATCGAGGAAGACTGTAATCACTCTTCAGTAGTGTTGGCACACTATTAAAGTTTCAAACTCAATTTTGATGCTAAGGGAAAGAGTTAATACTAAATACTGACTCCCCATCACAATGACAATAAAGAAACACTCTTTATTTAGACAATATAATGCAATTTTCAACATTAAATCATAGTAATTTCTTTTAAATTACCATGTGGTCATACAGGTAGGTTCCATAGTGGTCCATGGGCGTATAGTAGTCTATGAAATCAAGATCATTCTAAAGCTATTCAGGAAAGGTTCATTTCTGTCCTTTAAATGTGATTTTTTTTAGTATCAGTCCTTGTTCAAATGAGTATTTAGTTTCGATACTAGTTTGAATATCAATTTTTGCCTGATTTTTTTATACTTTTGACAACTCTCTCTCACAGCCTTGAAACACTCTTTCTTGTCTATCATCCTGACAATTGAACAACAGACATAGCATAGCACTCATTCAACGTTCTCAAAAAATTACATAAAAATCACTTAGTTACCCACACATGTCTTACCTCAGAAGATGGAATTATGGTTCTGTGTTTACTCCCATCGTTGTCCAGCGGCGAATCACTCCAGCGTGTGGCCATCATTTTAATTCAAACCGCACTGGGGCAACAAGTCCTTTAACAGTCCACATTGAGATGAGTAGGTTGTGGCCAAGATAAAAGCAAAAAAGCTTTTTTAAAAAATAAAATAAAAAATAAAATCTTAATCCATTCCGTCCTCCTTCTTCATGTCCACTAGTGGCAAAATCTGCACAGAGAAGACTGGTTAGTGCACCTGTGCCACATTATCATGCAAATGACTTTATAAAATAGGCTACTACGGTACATAGTAGATGACTACCTTATCTTAGGGGATATATATGTATTCAGGGGGTTAAAATTAAATATTACAATTGTGGTCCCATTATATAATTTGGAAATGAGTAGGCCTATGTTTTGGATGACCAGAAAGGAGCAGTTTCACTTCCACACAGCATGATACTTTATTATAGAATGGTAAATGGTCCACATAAGAGTAGTCAGTCAAGTGTTATTTAGACATTAATGGTGAATTTTCGCGACCAAGAGTAATAACAGCTAGTTTTGAAGATTTGCCACCTGCCTAGTCCTTTCTACTTCTACGAAGAGTTCTACGTGTAAGACTACTGTAAAGAATACATATATTAATCTATAGGCCTTTGGACAAAAACAGAGTATCCCTACGTCCAAAATGGTCCCTTTCAATACATTTCTTCTACACTATTTAGTACCCCAACAGTAAACTATATCAGGTCAATCAAGCATCAGTAATGGACCAATTGCTTTAATTATTGTGTTACTAATAGGAACAGTGCTCGAAACGACATTGCGAGAGGACCGCTCACCAGCCTTCATGAATCAAGCCCTATACGCTAAATATAAAACAGCAAAGACAGAATACCAACTGTTCCTTCAAATATGAAACACACATGCTTTGAACCCCCATTCACATTCGCTTTAAAAGAGAGAAATCAGTCCGTTGCTTTAGCTTGAACTGCTATTAGTTAATACTTAATTACACGGGGTGGACGACAGGTTGTTGCTTAGGGGCTCTTATAATGAACCTACCTGTTACAAATTCACCAAACTACCACGATGGGACGGAATATAAACGTTATCCATGTTTTTGAAGGAGGTAAATGCTCGCAATACGTTGTGACGAGTCCAAGCGACGGGCGAAAAAAGCTGTCAAGAAGGAGAGATTACAACGCGGGATATTCAGTCTCCTTTTAGAGCAACTGACCGCTGAAGCTCACTACCTGTTAGGAAAAACACAAGGGTGAAAAAAACATGGAAACCGCCTTGGAGTGTGCATTTCTTCGACAAGGTGAACCCATGGGAGTCCGACGTGTCCTTTTCATTCATTTCCCTTCATTTAGCGTCCAAAATTCGGTGATAAATTGGCGGAGGTATCAACAAAAGTGGCGTGGATTGGGGGCGCGCGACAGTCTGTAAACAGAAGTGAAGAGGCTCGCGAGTCCGCTCAAGCCCCGCCCCCCCGCCTGCCTCGTCAACGGGCGATAGCCAATCAGAGCGCGTATTTAAATTTGGATTTTAAATACGGACCAATTGGAGACGCTATTACATAATGTTTCCAATGAAGAGTAAAAGGCTGGGGCATTCTGGGCTTATTTGGCTGGAAAAGTAGTAAATTAAAAATACATTTAGCCTAGTTGCTACTTCTGGGTATAAAATAGGGCATGATAGCGTCAATAGAATAGTTATATTTTTTATTTATTTTATTTTTATTTCTTTATTCAGCCTTTTAAAATATGTTTTTATTTCATTATATTACTGTTATTATATCATCATGGACAAAACAAATTAATCCTATTGCGTTATTTTAAAAGATCCATGGTTCAGTTCATAAACTATGGTATGCTAGCTAAACTATTCCTGGTTTGAACGTCTTTTGGAGTAATTTAGCCCTGATTTAAAACTCTATCCATTACAATAGTAGCATATGTTTGTACTATAAGTGCATATCAATTCTACGAATAATAAACCATCTTACTCTAGTTTTAGTTCCCAAAGGTGGTACATGTAAAGGTGAATATGCTCTCAGGTCACGGTTCTATAAGTCTTGGGAGTTACATAGCATAAGTAACCAATTGCACAATGCCTTTACTGTGAAAACCCACTAAATCCTATACAACCCACACGTTCTGCTCTGTAACATTAAACTGAAGCATATTTGTCTATGCATTGTCAACTTTAAGAGTATGTTTAACTTTATCATAACCACATGGGAGCCTCTGCAACTATTGAAAAAAGGCTGCCCAGCTGATCCTGAGCGAGACAATGGATGACAGTGTTCAGTTTGCAGGCTTCTCATGCAGCACAAAAGATGGCACAGGACAATAGAACTCAACTGACCCTTACTGTGAGGAGGTTCCCCTGGCTTTGGAGGGGGGCTATTGTCTGCAGAGTGGGTGCAACCCTATTCAAACAAAGGAGCACCCAGATTGATGTTGATGAAGTGGGCCTAAGCATTTTTAGTAGTAAACAAGACTGGGTTCATAAACTTTTAATTGTGTGTATTACTCATTTAGGACAATGTGATGAACTTTTAATTATATGACAAAATTGAGTACTCCATTGTAACGCTTCATACTGAAAGAAGAATAAAAATGCTTTAATGGTTCACCAATAACGAGGATTATCTATGTCTATGTAACAATGTAACAAAGCAGTGCATTTTATGTCACGATATTATTGTAGAGAATAGTTATTGTACTTTATTGAATGCTATAGAATTCAATACATTATTATGATGCAATGAGACACAACACAATAATCAACATATTACAAGCTCCCCTCCCCGAACCGCCACCTTAACGTGGTGGAGGGGTTTGAGCACCCGAATGATCCTGGGAGCTATGTTGTCGGGGGCTTCATGCCCCTGGTAGGGTCACCCATGGCAAACAGGTCCTGGGAGACGGGTCTGACTAAGAGCGGTTCAGAAGCCCCACATGAAAGGAAAAAGATCAAGGCCAGTTACGTCGCCCGGACTGGCGTTACCGGGGCCCCACCCTGGAGCCAGGCCTGGGGTGGGTGCTCGGCAGCGAGCGCCTGGTGGCCGGGCCTTTCCCCACGGGGCCCGGTCGGGCCCAGCCCGAAGAAACGACGTGGGGCCGTCCTCCCGTGGACCCACCACCTGCGGGAGGAGCCATGAGGGGCGGGTGCGGAGAGATCCGGGTAGCAGTCGAAGGCGGGGACCTCGACGACCGGATCTCCGGACATGGAGACTAGCTCTGGGGACATGGAATGTCACCTCGCTGGGGGGGAAGGAGCCTGAGCTTGTGCGGGAGGTTGAGCGTTACCGGCTAGATATAGTCGGCCTCACCTCCACGCACAGCCTGGGCTCTGGAACCCAACTTCTTGAGAGGGGTTGGACTCTCCATTTCTCTGGCGTTGCCCGCGGGGAGCGGCGGCGAGCTGGTGTGGGCTTGCTCATTGCCCCACAGCTCAGCCGCTGCGTGTTGGGGTTCACTCCGGTGAACGAGAGGGTCGCGTCCCTGCGCCTTCGGGTCGGGGACAGGTCTCTCACTGTTGTGTCGGCCTACGGGCCAAACAGCAGTGCAGAGTACCCGGCCTTCTTGGAGTCCCTGGGAGGGGTACTAGACAGTGCACCAACCGGGGACTCCGTTGTTCTCCTGGGGGACTTCAACGCCCATGTGGGTAACGACAGTGACACTTGGAGGGGCGTGATTGGGAGGAACGTCCTCCCCGATCTGAACCCGAGCGGTGTTTTGTTATTGGACTTCTGTGCTAGTCACAGCTTGTCCATAACAAACACCATGTTCGAGCACAAGGGTGTCCATCGGTGCACATGGCACCAGGACACTCTAGGTCGGAGGTCGATGATCGACTTTGTTGTCGTGTCATCTGACCTCCGACCGCGTGTCTTGGACACTCGGGTGAAGAGAGGGGCTGAGCTGTCAACTGATCACCACCTGGTGGTGAGTTGGATCCGCTGGCGGAGGAGGAAGCCGGACAGACCTGGCAGACCCAAGCGCATTGTGAGGGTCTGCTGGGAACGTCTGGCGGAGCCCTCTGTCAGGGGGGTCTTCAACTCCCACCTCCGGGAGAGCTTCTCCCTGATTCCGGGGGAGGTTGGAGACATGGACTCTGAGTGGGCCATGTTCTCCACCTCTATTGTCGATGCGGCTGCTCGTAGCTGTGGTCGTAAGGTCTGTGGTGCTTGTCGCGGCGGCAATCCCCGAACCCGGTGGTGGACACCGGAAGTAAGGGATGCCGTCAAGCTGAAGAAGGAGTCCTATCGAGCCTTGTTGGCTCGTGGGACTCCTGAGGCAGCTGATGAGTACCGGCGGGCCAAGCGTGCCGCGGCTCGGGCAGTCACAGAGGCAAAAACTCGGGGTTGGGAGGAGTTCGGGGAGGCCATGGAGGAGGACTATCGGACGGCCTCAAAGAGATTCTGGCAAACTGTCCGACGCCTCAGGAGGGGAAAGCAGTGCTTCACCAACACTGTTTACAGTGCGGGTGGAGAGCTGCTGACCTCGACTGGGGATGTTGTCGGGCGGTGGAAGGAATACTTTGAGGATCTCCTCAATCCCACTGTCACGTCTTCCGAGGAGGAAGCAGAAACTGGGGACCCAGAGGCGGACTCGTCCATCACCCTGGCTGAAGTCACTGAGGTGGTTGGCAAGCTCCTCGGTGGCAAGGCTCCGGGGGTGGACGAGATCCGCCCTGAGTACCTCAAGTCTCTGGATGTTGTGGGACTGTCTTGGCTGACACGTCTCTGCAACATCGCGTGGCGGTCGGGGACAGTACCTGTGGAATGGCAGACCGGGGTGGTGGTCCCTCTGTATAAGAAGGGGGACCGGAGGGTGTGTTCCAATTACAGGGGAATCACACTCCTCAGCCTTCCCGGTAAGGTCTATTCCAGGGTGCTGGAGAGGAGAATCCGACCGATAGTCGAACCTCGGATTCAGGAGGAGCAGTGTGGTTTTCGTCCTGGTCGTGGAACACTGGACCAGCTCTATACTCTCCATCGGGTCCTCGAGGGCTCATGGGAGTTTGCCCAACCAGTCCACATGTGTTTTGTGGATCTGGAGAAGGCATTCGACCGTGTCCCTCGTGGTGTCCTTTGGGGGGTGCTCTGGGAGTATGGGGTCCGGGGCTCTTTGCTAAGGGCTGTCCGGTCCCTGTATGACCGGAGCAGGAGCTGTGTTCGCATTGCCGGCAGTAAGTCAGACCTGTTCCCAGTGCATGTTGGACTCCGCCAGGGCTGCCCTTTGTCACCGGTTCTGTTCATTATATTTATGGACAGAATTTCTAGGCGCAGCCAGGGGCCGGAGGGGGCCTGGTTTGGGAACCACAGGATTTCATCTCTGCTGTTTGCGGATGATGTTGTCCTGATGGCTTCTTCGAGCCAGGACCTGCAGCAGGCACTGGGGCGGTTTGCAGCCGAGTGTGAAGCGGCTGGGATGAGAATCAGCTCCTCCAAATCCGAGGCCATGGTTCTCGACCGGAAAAAGGTGGTTTGCTCTCTCCGGGTGGGTAGTGAGTCTCTGCCCCAAGTGGAGGAGTTCAAGTATCTCGGGGTCTTGTTCACGAGTGAGGGAAGGATGGAGCGTGAGATTGACAGGCGGATCGGTGCAGCGTCTGCAGTGATGCGGTCGCTGTATCGGTCCGTTGTGGTAAAGAAGGAGCTGAGCCGGAAGGCGAAGCTCTCGATTTACCGGTCAATCTACGTTCCTACCCTCACCTATGGTCATGAGCTTTGGGTAATGACCGAAAGGACAAGATCGCGGATACAAGCGGCTGAAATGGGCTTCCTCCGCAGAGTGGCCGGGCGCACCCTTAGGGATAGGGTGAGGAGCTCGGTCACACGGGAGGAGCTCGGAGTAGAGCCGCTGCTCCTACACGTTGAGAGGAACCAGCTGAGGTGGCTCGGGCATCTGCTCAGGATGCCTCCTGGACGCCTCCCTAGGGAGGTGTTCTGGGCATGTCCCACCGGGAGGAGGCCCCGGGGAAGACCCAGGACACGCTGGAGGGACTATGTCTCTCGGCTGGCCTGGGAACGCCTTGGGGTCCCACCGGAGGAGCTGGAGGACGTGTCCGGGGTGAGGGAAGTCTGGGAGTCCCTGCTTAGACTGCTGCCCCCGCGACCCGGCCCCGGATAAGCGGAAGAAAATGGATGGATGGATGGATATTACAAGCTGGATGTTATGGTTTTCACATAAACATTACATAATTCAATTCTGCAACATTAAAATGACAAAATAAGAGATGCATGTTGGCATACACTCTATAAGAAGGATCTGTTGCAGACAGGGCATTTTCACATTGCCTTAGTATTTTAAGTTACAGAATAACAAGAATGCACTTAAAATAATATGTATTTTTTGAGAGAAATATGAGAAGAACTAATGAACCTACTCTAACTATGGAAAACAAATAAAGGTCAGTGTTTGAGTGGGTATAAAGTGTAGAGTTTTTCAAAAATGCAATATGTGCTTTTAGACACAGTTTGACTGCTTACAGGTGTGTATTTTAGAGTGAATTCACCCTTGCACAAACTTCTAATTAAAATTGGGACTAAACTGTAAACCCGGACTTGACCAGAACTAAGCCAGGAATAAACCAGGACTGAATAGGACCAAATCAACTCTACATTATAGGATTAGGCCAAGCAAATACAAGTGTGAATACACCTTAATAGGGTCCACCACTTGCTTTGTCTCCATGGAGAAGTTGTTGCTTTGCCCATCTATCTCCATGGAGACAAGCAGTTGATACCACCAAGCTAAGTTACAGGTTATATTTGTGGACAAATATCATCATTAAATAATTGCAGTAAAGATTTACTTAAAGTTAAGGTTAATTTATTGTCCCTGTATAGGGAAATGTGTCCTCTGTGTTTGATCCATTCATCCCTCAAAACTCTGAGGCAATGTGTCAGGACCAGTGAGCAACACAATACAGTACCCGGGGACTGATCTCCAGGTCTTGAGCTAGGCTCGGTCAGGACTACCTTTGCCAGAGGATTTTACCTATTGTGCATTAAAGCTACCTGCATCTGCTGGGAAGGTTGACTGTGGCAAGTTACAAGTATATAAATATATATGGCAATAGTTTAGTTTTTAGAATGAATGAATTCATAAGGCAGTAGCAGGCAGCCAATCCTGAATTGGAACACAACCATGACTGGAGAGGATATTCTATATTTATGTAACTGTGCAAACTATAAACTAAAAACACATTTTTATATCCAGTGTTTTGTGCAGTTAATGGACTTTTATATCTGCTATTTAACAAAGTGAAATCACATCCTCCCACTTGGTATAACCGCACTGCAGCAGGCTTCATATGTCAAACGCGGTGATGTGTGGCCATTCAGTTGTACAATTCCTGTTTTGTTCCTTTTGTGAGCGGTGCCGCTTACCTGTAGCCTACTTCGGGTGGGCGGCACTATCCACTTTTCTCTCGGCGGAGCATGCACAAAGCTCTCAGCCTGTGAAACCTGCCCAGCTTTTTGTACCTTCTCTCTTTCACCCAGCCAGCTCTGCAACCAGCCAGCAAGACAATGCCCCTTATAGGTTCCCAGGGCAGTGCAGGGGGCCAGAGAACAGGGATAAGTTAACCATCGCTGCCAAGTGCTGATGTTTTATGATAAAGAGGTGCAGCAAAGGTACAATACAGGACTTTGTGTGAGAGAACTTAGGCACAGGACAATCAAAAAGATTTGCAATTTGTAAAACTCTCTTGGAGGCCAAGGACATTTGGTAAACTTGTATCTTGTTAGGTATTGCGACAACTGTACTGTTATGTTGTTGTTATCAGCAATATTTTAAAGATCAATTTTGCATCTTAAAGTGCTACACTTGATTCACTACTCGTTCAAGTTTCTTTAGGAGCCACAGCTGCCCTGGGCTAGACTGGGAGGTATGGCTGCCAATCTGTGCCATCAGCAGTGATGAAAAGAATAGTTTGAAAATGTCTTTAGTTACTGCATTCTGAATACCACTAAATGAAAGAGGAACTATAGTTGCACATGGTCCCTTTTTAAATAAATAATAATGATAAGTATACAGAAGTACTTACTCAATTTTTTTTATTCTGAATACATAATGTATTTAATCCCCACACTGGCCATGAGTCCCTACAACTACCACCAGTGGTGGGTGATGTGTCTTGCCCAAGGACACAGCGAACTGGGTTTGAACTACTTTAGGTAGGACCTTTAGGTTGATAGGCAAATGTTCTACCCACTCAACCACTATGTTCTATCCAGTCAAGTGAGGTGTGTTAGTTCATTTCATGATTGTTTGTATATAAAATATATTTGCACATTTTCCATGCATTCACTTTATTTAATAACTTGAAATAACAAGGCCAATGTGGAGCCGGTGGCTTGGTAGAGGTCTAAAGCTTACAGAGGTCATTGCTGAAGCCAGACTTTTTTGTCTAAATTATAGCAGTTTGAGTTTATATGTCAGCAAGCACTGGAATATTTATATAGAAAATATTTGTTTTAAGCATTGAACAGTTGAGTGATTCTGAACTCCCTCTGTCTAAGTTTCCAACAGACTAAAGTGCTTTAACACATAGGCCTGCATTTCTCCTTGCTATTTTTCAAAACTAGGGCTTGGGTGATAACTATGTTTTTCCTGATATTGATTGAACTTTATTTAAACGTGACATCACCAAATCACACGCTTTTACTGACAGAGGATTGGCTGTAGACGTCTCTATTAAAAAGACCCAAGTTGATCATTAACAATTAGAAACTTTTGATCTCAATTGAGTAACTGCACAACCCTATTCAAAACTATTCACCTTTTACATGTTTCCTTGCCATTTTATTTCAAGAAATATTACTTCCCTTTTTAAATACTTGTTATAACATGTGTCTGCTATGTTAAAATATTACCTCACTTGAGAATCTGCCACTGCAAACGTTGGTGCTCCCTGTAGACGTCACTTTGCACTGTCATCAGTGGTTACATAAATAAACGCAATGCCAATTATTCCACTACCCTTGACTCCAAAAGGCACATTATATGAAATCTTGTATGTTTGTGTATGACCGTCATGCCGTGTGACAGATGATTATGGTTTTGGGCGATTGGGATTCAAGAGTGCGTGTCCAGATTTGAACAGTCCCAAAGTGCCAAGTAGAAGAAGCCAAGCGTGCTCTGCTCTGTCGACAGGCACAATTGAGCCCGCACGGACAACACGCCATAAGAACGACCATGTTTGTATTGTAAGTGTCTGTGTTTAGATTTCAGTGAGCATGGATGATGGGTGTTGATTTTCACTTTGACTTTTTTCACAGCTATTACCGCCTACTTGGAGTTCATATTTGACTTTTTATTACTAATTTGAAGTAGACAAATTAAGCACAAAAGTGGCAAGAGAGAAAGTACAAGAAGCTTTTAGGATCTAAAGTTATTTTATAAGTATTATTCACTGTTGTATACTACTTATGAACACTTTTGCATTGGCCTTTCACATTATATCACTGAAAGGATATGTATGGAATGTTCCACAGTATTGCATTACATTTATCTAGCTATCAAGTTATCAAGTGTTTTTATTACTTAAAATATCAAAAATATTCTTACCATATATGGGCTTGTTAACTTAGTGGTGTTACCTGCTTGTCTCCATGAATATAAATTTAATGCCATATTGTGGAACATTCCAGGAAAAGCAATAACACAAGAAATATTGCCTCCTATTTGGAGTTCATATTTGACCTTTCTAGGATGCTGGAATAATTTGAAGAAAAGTAGAAACAAAAGTGGCAAAAAATGAAGGATAAGAGGTTTTTATGCTCCTCATTTAGTTTCTATATGGAGTATGAACAATTACTTATAGTACAACACACTGTTGTATTCTACTTTTGGAAACATTTGTAGTATAGTATAACTTAAAGGTTATGTAACTTTTCAGGTGAAGGATCAACCATGTACAGTATTTGACTTCATGGAGATGTTATTTCTTTGCCTGAAATATAGTATGGCACTAAACTTATCTATTCCACTTTTATTGTAAGTGTATTTATTGCTCAAAACTTACCTTGAGCAGGTTTGTCTCTTCACAGATCTGACCTGTAACTTGGCCTGGTAGCATCATCTATGTATCTCCATGGAGATAGATTGGTCTATTGTTATAGCTTGAAACCAGAAAGGTTTGCCTAGATATTGCACCTACAGCAAGTAAATAAAACAAATTCTTGATAAGCTTACAAATACCGCTGCCACAATTAAGAGAAAAGCCCTGTAAATAAGGCTAAAAATAGTAGCTGCTAGTTTGGAATTGGTTGAGTGGTACAATGAGCAGAACAAATCAGCTAAAGGTGTCTATAAACTTTTAGATGAACAAAGACACGTGTCAATATCTAAATATTTAATTAGTTTGGCAACAACATGATTAAAAGCTCCCATTAAAAGACTGGATCATTCATTCACAAAACAAACAATATATGCTCACTTTGCCTATATACACCTAATGTATGAATGTAATTGGTTTTAGTGCCTTGTCAAGGGGCACTATAGCAGTATACTGAGAACAGCTGAAATATAAGAGAGAACACAAGAAATTGACTGGTTCTATGCATGTGACCTGTTAGTAATTCTACGTTATAATCCCATTTAATGAATCATGTCAAAAGTTATATTTTCAGCCATTTCCTATTTAAACACATTAAGTCACCTTTCCAAAGTTTTTCCTTCCACTCCACATTTTTATTGGTGTGAAAACATTTGAAATCAAAACATTCCACAACTACAGAACACAGAGAAAACCTTCCACTAGCTCTGTAGCAAATTTGTGCGTTCACCAAGCTAACGTATGGTTCTCATTCTCCTTCAAACCTTGTACTTCATCTTCCCACTCTTGCTGATCACACAGATATGCTAAAAAAGCAACAAAAAAACAAAAAAAACATACTTAGGTCATAAAAATGTTACATAAATACCACTCTCACAATATATTTCAATCTAAGATCAGAAAAAGTAGCCTTGGCTTAGCGTCTCGTGATGGCTAAATATTTGGCTAAGATTACAATGATTTAACGTCTTTCTTGTTGGGAAATCCTATGCACTGACAACTAAGGCCACATGAGGGTTAGCCTTGTAAAATTCTGAATGATAATCTACACATTTGTTAATCTTAGTTGGAGAGAGCCAAGAGTTCAAACTATTTTTCTTGCGTAGATAGCATTAGTTGTGATAATGAGATGCTAACCCTTGCATTCCACGTACTGCCCTCCTCTGCGTTTTGTAATAAATATGCTCTCTCCTTTTGAAACATGGGGGATACACAGTGGTCATGTAACAGGTCAGGGAAAGTCAAAAGTGAAAATAAGGTTGTTTAAAAATGAAGTGCATGTACGTTTCACCTACTTATTCAAAGCAGAAATGTACTCTACAATGTTATTCTTGTATGTAAGGGCAGCTTGAATACATGGCTGAAATATTTTCCCTCCTCATTACTGAGTGGGTCCATGTTATTTATCATTGAAAATTATGGGAATGTTGAACATTTTTTAGTGAAATGATATAAAGCTATGACACATAACTTTGTGGGGATGACAATGCTTTTGGTCCAGAATAAAAATGTCTCTCAATGGGTTTAAAGTACATAACTATTACCTTGATTGGTTCGACAGTACCCATACGAAACATTCATTATAGTTCACAGAAGTCAAGTGGCAATTTGTGAAGAAAAGTTGATCAAATAAAAGTATCTTTGAGTTCTAAAAAGAAATCCCTCTATCTGTCATGAGTAGGACTTCCTGATGACAGTTATGGAATTACTTCTACTTATTCATTTCAGTTTTAATTCATGTTTGTAGAGTCTGAAATAACAACAGCAGTCACTTTGCAGAGCTTCACAAAATAGTTGATTTAACCAACAAAAAACAGCTGATGTCACATCTGCTGTCTGCTGCCAACCAGGAAGTGAAACCATCAAATTCACCAAAAATGCCAAACTAAAAGAAACCAGTCAAGATCTGGTTTAACTCCTGAATATAATCATGTTAACTATATTTTAGTGAAATGTGTAGTTTAACCTGTCATATGCACTGTAATTTTTTTTGTTGGATTGACTACCGTATTTTCCGCACTATAAGGCGCACCTAAAAGCCTTTAATTTTCTCAAAAACCCACAGTGCGCCTTATAATCCGGTGCGCCTTATATATGAATCAATATTGGTCAATTATGACACCCGTAGTCAGGAGGCGTCTCCGAAGTAATAGCGGTAACCCTTTAAAGACTGAGCACACTATGGGCCAGTATAGCTCACCTAGACCTAGACTTTTATTCTTTTTTAGCCATAAAAATCATGTTAAACGAAGTATCAGAATTTGCTGCATTTTTTCACACAACTACTTCTATTTTACACATCCATCCGTATTTTTTCTTTTACGCGTCGAATAAATGACTGGGAAAATCCCCGCAGCCCCGCGCTCTCATTTGTCACCTTCAGGACAACAGAGGCAGATTACCGTAATGACGGTAAAATATTTAGATAGCCCCATGTCTCCGCTTTGAGACGCAGTTTGAATTTACATGAGAGCACGACTGGGCGCGGAGTTACGCTACTGGAAAGTCCGCAACCACGAGTCTAACGGCGACGACAGGATCCGACGCTGTAGGGATAACGGGGAGACAGCGCCGGGCGACATACGCCACAATCTGCCAATGGATTGCGGATGCCTGGGCTGATATATCAGTCTCAACTGTGGTCCGAGTTTCACGGAGGGAGGAATTGTCACTGAACTGTTAGACAACAGCAGCGACACTGATAATGGCGATTTTGACGAGACAGAATCGGGCACTTTGAATGAGCTCGACCAACTGTTCAACTCAGACACTGAAGAGGAAGAATTCGATGGATTCGTGAATGAGGAATGAACTGAAAAAGTGAGCTTTACGTGTTTCTTTCACGTGTTTACAACTAAACAAGGCTGGGAGATATTGTGAATATGGACATTAACATTTGAACAACGTTGAGTTATTGTTATTACGTTGCACTATTTCGAGAGTTACTATATTGTGAATGCATTAACTTGTTTTGTGAGTTTGACTGACTTATCTGACATTCCCTTTAGCGCAGCTCCATCTCGTGGATGCGTAACACAACCCCAGCTACTACAGTAGTTTATATTCTATGCGCCTTATAATGCGGTGCGCCCTATATATGAAATTTGTTTTAAAATAGGCCATTCATTGAAGGTGCGCCTTATATTCCGATGCGCCTTATAGTGCGGAAAATACGGTAATTGTATTGCCAGCAGTTATATTCAAAGGTGTGTCCCATGCTTGTTGTCCTGGGGCACCTAGGAGACCTGTTGGCAGGCCCAGGTTCCCAGCACAGAACTACAACCCTTTGATATGACATGTTTACTCTTCTCACTCATTCTCTTAACCCTTAATAACAAACCTTCAAAGGGTTACATGGTGCATACTGTGGCTGGACTTACATTCAGGTCTCGGAAGTACTCATTGTAGTCCAGCGCATATCCAACGACAAAGTGGTTAGGGATTTCAAAGCCCACATCTATCAAAGTAAGTAATGGTGAAGACAGCTTATAAAGGTTCTATTGTTGGTACAAGAGTATTATTGCAGGACTATTGTCATACATGAATTTGAATGAGTGTGAGACTTTTACTCACAGTCAGTCAGACTTTCAGCCATGTTAGGAACTCTTTTCACCAGAAGACTGGAACAGAAACATGAATATGACATAAACAACCAAATCATGCTTTTATACTGTCTTACAGTACAATGAAAATGAAAACATGTCTATATTGTATTTAATGTTGCTTACATCGCCTTTCGAGACACACAAAGGGCTTTCCAGTGCATTATTCATTTCACCCCACACTCGGTGATGGTAAGTTACTAATGTATCCCTGGGGTCGACTAACGGAAGTGAGGCTGCCAATCTACAC
Source organism: Periophthalmus magnuspinnatus (assembly GCF_009829125.3). Classification (NCBI taxonomy): domain Eukaryota; kingdom Metazoa; phylum Chordata; class Actinopteri; order Gobiiformes; family Gobiidae; genus Periophthalmus; species Periophthalmus magnuspinnatus. The sequence goes on along the minus strand of NC_047145.1, from coordinate 10,491,621 downwards.
CACTGCCCCCTCCGACCACCCCCAATGTTCACACACACACACCACATTCATACTAGGCAATTGTCAAATGACACAGCTACAGTTTCAAAGTGCTGCGCTTCCAAGATAAGACCCGGGCATTGACAAGCAGATAGCCACAAAGTAAAATTGTTCAAGAATACACAGTATCCTGGCTTTTAAACTTTTGGACACTCCATTAGTCATTTGTATTAAAGTTAAACTAATGTATCAGTACACAAAACCCAGTTTTGCAAACCACAAGTACTTGGATTAGAATCTGCAAAAAATGCACAAAACAAAAAATGAACACTTTTAATGAATTTAAGTGCTGAAAGGACGAGAAGATTTCAGATTATTGTATGTATGGACTCCTAACTATGGAAACGGCAGCACTTACCCGGCAACTTTGACCATTTTGGGTTCAAAGGTCTGCACATGCTTGAGAAGGGCCTGCATGGTCTTCCCTGTGTCCACCATGGCCTGAGGGGAAGGAAGAGCAGAGACATCAACAGGGACAGACAGGCTCACACAGGAATGCCTAACCAAAGAGTCACTGTCAATACTACACATTGTTCTGCATGAGAAGTAGGGCTGTACACAGTCATAAAGTTATAGTTTATGGAAAATCAGTTACTGCAGTTTCCATATCTCCTATTTCATATATATAATCCATGTTTAATAATGTCTTAACACCTACAATATAAAATCCATTAGTTCTGTCATCATTATGTTAATGTCATCAAAATGTTAATTTGTAAAAATGTACATCTTTGTTTCAAAATGTGTCAAAAAGTAGTTTTTTGTGTGTGACCATATTCATTTTATTAATTGAAATACAGTAGTACTATATATTTATTTTACAGTAAATGTATATCTATTATAATTTTCATATTTGGAATCCTTGCTTTATGCTTTTTTCAACTTTTTGTTCAGTTGACAGAATAAAATTTGTATTTTGCTATGGGGAAGACGAAAGCACAAATGATCATAACTCCAGGTAAGTCTTTGAAGAGGATAAATCATCACAACATAATTCTAAAGTCACGGAAATCATTTAAGTATGAAGCCAATTTAAAGACAGACATATTAGCACAAAAAGTGCACGAACAGGAAACAACAACATGCCTAACAGTTGACACTCACCTCGACAACCAGTACACACTGTGAACACACAACAAGGACACACATTAGTAAAACAACACCTTTAAACTGTAGACACTTTTTATGGTCAAATAAAGCCATACAGTGCCAAAACCTGCATTTGTTAGTGATGGTATCTATAGTAACCATATTGGCCACCATCCTCCCTGCTCACAGACAGGCCATTCTCTTCCTCCCTGTAATGAACATCTGTGCGGGCTAAAGTCCGAGTTAAGTGTCTGGGTGTTGCGCACTTTTTCCGCACTGAAGACTAAAATGGTGGTTTGTTCCCCGGGCATGTTTCTTGTATGGGGCTCTTTGTGTGGTGGGGTTGGGGTATCTATGGTTTGGGACGAGAGGTTGGAGAGAATGTAGGCGAATAGCCAGTGCTCCATTCTACACCTGATGAAGTTACATAACAGAGGAGAGAAAATGGAAATATGATCTAACAGTTTTACAATGCCATAGAAACATAAACAGAGCTCTACACACACACGCATGCACACACACACACACACATACACAAGCACATATATGTTTGTTAGGCTTCTAAGAATTGTATTGTATCTTTGAGCTATTGTGTCCACGTGGTTTCCGTCATAGATCAATATAGTTTGTCTAAGTGTTTTGTAATTGCTGTATCATATTTTATTAATAGGTTTTTATGAGTGCATCTACATCCCTTGACATTCATGTTAAATAGCTAGCCTGGTATTATAGTATAGTTATTGTAGTAATGTCTTTTTCAGTATGCTAGGTGAGAAAAGGAAATTATATAAGGGTTAAATGCTTAGTTCAATGACCCACTTAAAGTTTGTGTGAAGTCCCAATATTAAAATCCCAATTTTAGATTTGAATAGCTGCCCTGGCTGTGTTGTAGTCTCACGCTTCACCACTAGATGATGTCTATGTTACTGTTGTCTGATAGTGTGCCAGCCTTGACCTGACAAAAGAAAAACAGAGAGCACAGGTGAGACTGGACAAAGGCCAGGTGAGGGGAGGGGTAGCCACTGCCAGGGACAGACAGGGACAGACAGAGACTGCAGCGCATTGTGCGCTCTGCTGAGAAGGTGATTGGCGGCAGCCTTCCATCGCTACAGGACCTGTACGTCTCCAGGACTCGGGGGCGAGCAGGCCATATAGCAGCTGACACCTCTCACCCTGGACATGGACTATTTGAGCCACTTCCCTCTGGCAGGAGGCTACGGTCCATTGGGCCCAGAACCTCTCGTCATAAGAACAGTTTCTTTCCCTCTGCCGTTTGTCTCATGAACACTTTATAATATTTGCACAAAACTGGACACTTTATAACACCGGTCACTTTAATAAGTCATCAGCATCAGAACAACAGTGCAAACCACTGTTGCTCTGATGCTGCTGTTGTATATATTTTCTACCTTTAAGTATTTTATTTGATTTTTAAGCATATCTTTTTTAACTTCGTGCATGCCCTTATTTGTATTTGTATTTATTCAGTGTGTTTTATGTTTTATGTTGCACTTTATCACCAAAATAAGTTCCTAGTTTGTAAACTGTGTTCACAAACGATGGCAATAAAAGGATTCTGATTCTGATTCTGAGCTCTAAGAGATAATACAGTGCATGTCAAAATACAATTCCTGAGAATTATGCATGAAAAGGTGTTTATACCACTTATAGAATTGTGACCTGAATAAGTTCTCTATTGGCTGTTATTCTGTTCTGGCAAGTAGCAACACAGGTTTCAAATTAACAAAAAAAAAACAACAACAATTGCAATCACTTGATATTGAGGTGTTAAGCTGTACACAGTAGCAATAGAAAAAGAACCATGCAACTTTTTTCAAATGATGGGCCCACCACCTGGTTGCCTAAATGAAGATGTTATTGCATTGCCTGAAATGTTCCATATTCAATTAGAGGTGTTTCTGCTATGTTTTGCCTTAAAAACATGCTTTCTTACAGAGTGCATGCTTACCTCTCCATAGATCTGTCCTGTAACTTGAACTGGTGTACATAGTACTTCTTTAAAGAACCAATCCTGGTAGATAATATTTTGTGCATTTACTGGTGGAGGGTAAGCTACCTGCTTGTTATTGTTTTGTCAGGAACGCGCCACAGTTTGGAATTAAAGTTCTCTGTGCATCTCAGTGGAGACAAGCAGGTGACACCATCAAACCACAGGTCAGATCTGTGGAGAGGTAGCCTTGCAAGTATGAATAGGCCTACATGTTTTTTTCCAGGTATTTTGGAGCAATAAAAACACCTGTAATTGAATTCATGCAAAATAGATAAGTTTAATACTGTGAAACATTCCTGGCAAAGCAGTAGCATCTCCATGGAGACAAGCGTGTGATGAACCCCCACCAGGAAAGTTACCTAATGTACCTTTAAGTCAAAACTACCTGTAAGCTAAGTGCAACCACTAACCTTTATTGACATCTATGTCATCCTGTTTATGCCTTACGTATTCAAATCACTATCTCTCCTTCTCCTGACAAATTGAAAGTCGACTCCTGTCATCAAATCTACTCATCATAACTCGTTGACCTCATCTCTCTATAATTAACTGGCCTGGACTTTGTCAGTTTAGTCTACTCTAGTGTGACATCTGCCTGCGTAGATGACATACCAACATATTTACAATGTGAATTATAGCAGGCCTGGACGAAGGGTGGCGTTAAATACATGGAAGTTGGTGACAGATTGTAATAAGAGTGTGAACCTCATTGATTCATGCCCCTGTCTGATTCGCTTATTTCAGCAGTGTGTACGCTGCTAATGGCTAAAATATGAAATATGAAACTTTTTACAGGGTGAATGGGGTGCAGAGATGTAACTGCTGTTGTAGAGTTAGAAATAGTGATTGTTTTTGTCAGACAGGAGCATTTGTTTACCTGCTTTTCATATTTCGGGTACTTCCTGTAGTCACATGTACCTCTTGTGGTACATAGGGTCTTCTGCAGTTTAAGTATTTGTTTATTTTAGAGACAAATCTATTTATTTTAGTGCTCTTTTGAGTTAGTAACCAATTAGAACTACTTTAAATATGGTTTAGTCTATTTTTTTTTTTTTTTTTTGTTTTAGCCGAGGTAGGTTTTATAAAGTCCTGGTTTAGATTTTTTTCCCCCCATTTTCATGCATTTTTATTCATACAGGGAGAGTTCAATGAGAGTACCAGATTCTTTTCTTCATGAGAGCCCAATTTAAAATACAGTGTACAGTGTAGTGTAATATACCGTACAGTGGTGGGTTTTAAATTCATCACCTGTTATGAAAGATGTATATTACTGCATGTATATTATATCTCATAACAGAAAGAGAAAGAAAGGTCGCTTGAACAATTTTAAAGAGATGACGGCTTGTTCATTGAAGTATTTATATGATCTTCTCACCTTTACACTGGGATGTGTCCTTTTAACTTTTGTATTTCAAATACACCCAATTGGACAGTGGTCACTTAAATCCAGAGGGAAAACACCATTTGCCTTATTGCCTATAATTATGGGGTTTGTTTGTTATGATTACATCAATGAGTGTGCCTTTATTTCAATTTCTAGCAACAGCCAATTTTTATCAGGATCATTTACATAACTAATAGACAGACAGATATTCAAAACATTTAGACTTTGAACAGGAGAATAAAAGGCCACAGACAGGTGATCTTTGACATAAATGGCAACATCACTTCCTTTAGATTGCCTGTCACAATGAAAAACTTTGGAATTTTCAATATTGATTTCTTTATCACTTCTTTGATAGCCAGGTTTCAGAAAATATAAATATATCTGTATCTGTTTGATTTGCCCAGACTTCAATGTAATCTAATTTAGATGTGATACTATGTACATTCATATGTATAATTCTCAGTCCCTTCCTTTTCTTGAAGTTTTGTGTATCAAATAGGTGTAACTCTTTAGGGATACTAATCTTATTTGAGATTGAATGAGATAGTTTTGATGCCTGGGAATAAAGTTGTCCAAAGTGTTATAATTTTTCTTATCTCTACAAGATATTTTACGTGAAATCTACACATTGATTTGTTTTAATGCGGAATCTAAGCCGGTGTGCGCCGATTTTGTTAAATGAGACACTGTTTATCCTATGTGTAAGGAGTCACTTAGTGGGCCATTACCTACAGATCTAGTGGTATCTGGAAAGTACTTGGTATGAAAAATTGAGAACCATTGTATTAAAGTTATAGTCTATATATAGTGTTTGACAGTTTGACAAACAGCTCCGCCTAGAGTTCACTCACCAATGTGAGGCTATTACATACCTTTCCACGTAAAAAGGACAGGTCTGTGTTCCCAATAATGTGCAGGTCTTCTGTTGATTGGTCATTCTAGAAAAATAAACTGGTATAAATATATTAAATGTAACTAGGGTAGTGGCTCAGAAGCTAAACCTGCCAACCCAAAGACAGTTTTATTCCAACTGAAACTATAAAAGCATACTATTGATGTGCCATTGAGCAAGACACTTCTACAAGTATTACAATTTAAATAGAACACAACAACATCATTTGTATCAAAATATCTCGTAATCGATTCATCACTTTTTTAGTTCCGAAATGATCTTGGAATACTTCATGAGTAATGAATTGTAGAATTACAGATTGACCTATGAAACTATGAGAAGCACCTCTTCACTGTTGCCATGGTAATAGACCTAAGTAGGAACTGTTTAAAAACTCTTTGGCTACAAGAAGACGCATCCTGATGCCTCCCAGTCACACCAGACCTAAGTTCCATTGTTAGATTTATGGGTGCACAGTTAAAACTTTGGAAGATACTTTTCTTAAAAGATCCACAGAGTTTCTACAAGAATAGAATAATTAACAAGGAAAGAAAGAAGCCATTGACTGAAGTGAATTCAGATAAACATGTCATGACCACAATACAAATAAAAGACAATGGTGTTTTTGAGAAAGAAGAGGAACCATGTATATTGTCCATGCTGTGAATATTGACAATATTGTTTGCATATACATATCTGTAAATGTCATGTGAATATCTTTATGTGTGTAGAAGTGGGTTAATGGTTCATAATGCACATGTGAGTGGAAATTCACAGAACTCTCCTCATCCTCCAAAACACCCACTCAACTTTACCCAAGTCAAAACTCATGACTTCATCTCACTGGTGCACTGGTTTAGCCGCCCTGCCCAAACTTAAGTGAGTGGTTTCAACAGGAAATACACTGGCCATCTTCTGACCCGACTTCTGACCTAATAGCTCCATTCCAACATTTGACCAGAAAGGACTCCTTATCTTCTCTTCTGGACAAAGGAAATTATTGAGGGACAACGCCCAAGAAGTTACAACTTTTTAGTTCTCTCTCCAAATTGATGTCTATCTTTTTATGTATTTTTATCCAAATGATAGGTGATCTGACACACATTTTAACACATTTCTAGGTTTTGCATTTTTCTAATTAACAATGTTCTTGATTAAATTGGATGTACCCTTATTCTGTTACCCTTGCTGCTGAGACTTTATGGATATCAACCAGAAAAGCGCCCTTCCTGCTTTCTCAACACTGGAAGAGAGTCTCCGAGTGTGGACCTCTAGACTGCTGGCCTGCGTCTACCCCATGCAGCTTGACCTCCAGAATCAACCTTCTGAAGGCATCAGCACAACAGCGTGGACTGAGACATTAGGGCCTACTCCAGCTGTATGCGCACACGTCACAGATAGGATGAATTGACCAATTTAGACTCCATATATAACCATAGATAACTCTTGAGCAGTTTATCTAATTTTTAATCTTTAGATCCCAGTTTGGAGATTCATTCCTTCACTCATTTGCATTTTTCACATTCAAATGCTGTCTGTTTAACTGGGACGATAAATATTCATAAACCACAATTTGCTTTGGAATAGTGATGTTATTTTCAGATATGGGTCAATGATATGGTACTACAATTTACAACCCTTCAAAGCATTGTTTAATTAATAATTAATTACATCATACATTTAGATAATTGATTATATTGATTGATTGGTAATGTCTCTTAACTTTTGTTGAATCGTGCCCCAAAACTCTTCTAGTCAATGCCAAACATGAGTCCAGCTTTAACTTAAAACTAATCATAATTCCAATTCTTTATGTCATTTACCCCTTAATAAATCCTCTACTGAATTAATTTGAAATACTATTTTAGAAGTAATTTTGAATGGCAACATCATGTCATAAGAACTTGTTATCATATCACTTTAAAGTAGTCCTAGTAGTAAGTAGTGAGTTCAGGTTGAGGAGAAATAACACAGATTTAACTCAATATGTGAATGGGAGAGCAAAAAATGGGAAAATTACAATAGTTTGTATATTGTAGTTTTGTCAATAAAAGACAGCTTCAGAGTCAGGCTTACGTTTCTCCCTGACAATGTTTAAAAAAATGTACAAATACAACCTAGATTATCCACTCATTTATTAACAAAAACTTTGACTGAACGTTTTCTTAATATTTTGCAGTCTTGCACTGACAACTATTTGTTTTCATAAAATTCTCTGCGGTTTTGACATTTAATTTAATGCAACAGTCACAAAAAACAATAGCGTCATTGTTTTATTGCCAGAAAATGAAGGCTGATCCTCCCCTTTGTTGCCCAGGGATACAAAGAATGAGCCACACGCAGGGATTTCAGCATGGGCTCAAATATCACAGATTTTAAAAAACTCTATGACATTTCTCAGACGTAATGGTCCAGTTATTCATTCCAGGTGTCACGTATTATGAGCGTGTCTTGTATTAATTATTGCAGTGTTTTCATGAGCTCAGAGCTGCAGCTGCTGGAGTGAGTTGTCCTTGAAATGTCCTGTCTACAAGTGAGTTTAGAATGGACAACAGTGACATCTACAGGCCAGGGTGATACATAAAGGAAGAGGGGGGTCGGTTAAATCTGGTAAATAGGGAATTCAACTCTCAAGATAGCTGGGATAAATAATCAATTTGGTGTCATAACCAATTCTGTTCCACAAAGTAATTTTTATTTCTCTGGATACTTTATTATTCCACTTTTGTATGCTGTGGGAGTTTAATCTTACTGGTCTTAAAACAGGACATTTCCATTAAATTAGTAGCGCTTTTGGAATTACGCATGTTTCCAAAATTGAAATGTCTAAAAGATAGATCTTGAAATGTTAATATTATTGGCTTGAATTTAAATTAAAACTTACAAACTTGACAAGCACCTCAAAGAATTCAGTTCACCAATCACTCACATATGCACGGTGGAAGTGTCTTGCTCAAGGACACAACAACAACAACAACTGATCAGCTCTCTATCCTTCCAGTTATAAGGCTCACCTAAACCTTTCACCTTAAGATCACAGTTCTTTTCCAAGTTAATGTAATATATGTATAATAATGTTGTATAATGTTAAAGCTGCACTATGTAACTTTTCTGGTGAAGGCTCCGTCACGTGCTTGTCTCAGTGGAGATGTTTATGATATGCCTGAAATGTTCCACAGTTTGACATTAAACTGTTCTATCTTATATTTTGTATTTGTGTTTGTATCGCTGAATAAAATACCTTAAAAAACCTGCATTCTTACTGTGAGTGACATGAATCTTGCCCCAGTGGCGTGACTTGCTTGTCTCCATGGAGATAGACAGTTTAATACCATACTTACACCTGTAGAACACGCCACCAGAAAAGAACACAGTACAAAGTTAAATGACTATACCATGTAGCTCTTGTAGCGTATGAACTCCACGCGTGTCTCCAGGTACTTATTGGAGTTGCGTCCCAGGATCTTGATGAACTCAACCAGGTCTGCACAGAACTTGTACCCTCCCTTCAGCACACACAGCACCATGATGTTATTGTCCCAGAAGTCCTCCATGATGTAGTGGGCCAGACGCTCAATTCTGCACAATATACACAAATTGAAAAGGGACGTACTATGTGAAATTGACTTTTAACTAGTATTGTCATGATACTTCAATTTCAAACTCAATTTCAAGGAATAGACTTGATACTCAATACTGATACTACAATGATAGTAAAAAACTTCTTTATTTAGCCAATAGAATGTCATTTTCAACATTAAACAATAGTACTTTCTTTTTGAAAAATTTAAATAATGTTTGAAGAATCAGAAAAAAGGTTTCTTATGTGTAAATTTTGCCATAGTTTTTGATAGAGATAGTGTATCTCCATAGTGTATCTCTACTTCCTGTAATTATGAACATATTTTTCAATTTTTCTTCACAAATTGCTTCTTCAATGGTGTAAAATTATAATTTATATTTACAACAGGTATTATCCCACCAAATGAAATAAAAAAAAAAAAGTAAATATATATATATATATCTCTTCAGAGTGATTTTTCAGTCTACCTGTTCATGATGACACCGTGTGGTATATAGACATTTTCGATATCTTCATGGTAGTGCTCCGGGTAGGTGAAGAGGTCCAGACTGTATCCTGGCCACTCATCTTTTATCTAAAAACAGAGAAGGTAACATTTATGGGAAAATTTGGTTCTATTACAAACAATAATTACAAAATATTGGTTATTTATGGCACAATGTAACTTTCTTATATATCTGCATTTAGGGAATTAGGTGTGTTTCAGAAATACATCGAAAACCATGCATTTTTTTATTGTGAGCAGGGTCACCTCGCCACAGATCTGACCTGTAAATTGACCTGCTGAGCTCCATGGCAGTACATATGTTTAATGCCATACCGTGAAACATCCCAGAAAAGTCTGTAACAGCTCTATGTTGACAAGTTTGTGGAAAACCTCCAGCACAAAAGTTAATCAGTCCACCTTTAAAATCCATTAAATTCTACTTGCCTTACTGCTACTACTACTACTACTACTACTACTACTACTACTACTACTACTACTACTATTGTTACTACTGATAGTGCTGCTAGTAGGCCTATTGTGCTATTCCAACTGTAACTACATCTAGTTTGCTACTTTTACTACCACTATTACTACTACTACTGCTAATACTACTACTACTAATTCTACTCCCATATAACCAAATAGCTTGACACAACATGATATTTGAGTACTATTGAGTTGAAAATAACTTTTGTGCAAACTTACCACAATGCCTCTTTTGACCCCTCCATTTTCCATATTTATTAACTCAAAGTGCAATAAAAGCAAAGCAAAAACAAGCAGTTGTAGCACACGGAGCACATGGAGGATCACACTGTAGTCATTTGGACAACAGCACAGCCCTGTTCCAGTCACAACGAATTACACCTAATCAGCTTCATGTGATGTTTGGCTTCCTGTGGTTACTGCATAGTCCACTAGATGAAGGAAGAGGAAGAGGAAGAGAAGGAGATGGAGGAGGAAGGCACTTCAATACAAGACACTTTAAACTAAATGAATACATTGCAAACTGTTCACGCTGGTCCTCTCACAAATGTTAATGCTCCTGGAGTTGTTTACAATGTGAACTCTAAACAGAATCCTACTTTTTAAACATCTATCCCAAATCTGGTCACAGTTGCAAATTGAGATTTTTTTCCCCAAAAAAATTATATACCCCTACATGTGATCATTGCTTCATATCAGCATGAGATAACAAAATCAAACTGGGGGTTGTCCTACTTAAAGGTACACTAACTTAACTTTTTAGTAGAGGGACCGCCACATGATCGTCTCCATGAGGATGTTGCTTTGGCTGGAATGTTCCACTCTATTGCATTAAACATATCTATCTTGTGTTCAAAGTGTGAGTGGGGTCAATTCTTCACAGATCTGATGCCTACTGGGGTTTACTGCGTGTCTCCATGGAGATAAATAGGTTTAACTACTACTGTGGACATTAACCTTAAATTGTAAACAAAGCAACAAGATATCAGATAGCGGATCCTCCACTAAAAAGTTACACAGTGCACCTTTAACCTGAGATAGCTTAGTTCAATAAAATAAAATAAAAAATAAAAATAAAATAAAATAAAATAAAATAAAATATAAATAATATAAAATAAAATATAAATTTAAATTTACTTTATTTTTAATGTTTTCAGCAACATCTTTCAGTTTTTTTGCAAAAATGATTATACTAGGGCAGTATCCAAGAAAGTATATAAGTAAATACTTCATACTTTGTGATATTGAGCCAGATTGTAGATGGAAACCGCAGGGAAACAACCATAATTTAAAATTTAGACATTACAAAAAAAAAACATTTTAATTTCCAGCAATACAAAATCACATTATGAAAACTATCCAATTAAGAGTTCTGATAATCACATTTATAAACTCCAGAATAAAACTCCTGAGGTACCACTGACCTTTTTTGTGATAGCTGAATTGATTAAAAGATTACACGATAAGGTTGTTAAAGCTGCATTGTCTTTATTCTCACATTCCTGTGCTGTAGTGTCTATGAGCCCTAGTTGTCTGCGATGTAGATGACTTTAAACCTCTCAAATGTCTCCATTTCCTTCTCTAGACGTTTCATGTCGGCCTCCAGGCGCTCCTTGTGGGCCCGTTTGCACCACGTGTCGATGACCAGAGACAGGCCCTGGTACTCGTGATGGATCCTGTCCCAGTTCTTCTTAAGGCCCTGTGCAAACAACACAAGAGGTTAGGTACTGTTTGCTAATGTGTAGTCATCACCACTAATAATTAAGTCAGATGGTAATTGTAAGTACTGGGTAAGAAGAAATGCTACTACTAGATTTAATTGTGTCTATTTGACTGCCTTTAATTATTATTGTTGTGTACTGCACTCTGGGTAACTGTGTTGTTTTTTAAGTGCAATAGAAAGTTGAGCTGGATTGGAATTAAAGCCCCACCGTGTAACTACACTAATAACGGCATGATTTTTTTTTTCATTTTGGCTGTGTTTATTGCACTGAAAAACTTAGAAAAACAGGCATCTAAACTGTGAGTGGGCTTGCATCTCCACAAACCTAAAGCTTACTTGTTTTGGAGGGGAAGCTTTACTTGTCTCAATGGAAATGTTGTTCCCTTGGCTATAATATTCCACACTATGGCATAAAACGTATCTATCTTCATGAAGAATGTTCCAAAGTATGGTTGTAACTTTCTGTTTCCATGGAATTATGCAGGTGATGTGCCACCTCCAGAAAGTTACATAATTTAGCTTTAAACTATCAACTACCACTAATTCTTTTCTAGTACTATGTCTACAACTGCTAATAATAATACAACTCTACAGGTCCTACATACATTCTTCTGTTGTTTCCTCCCTGTATATTATTTATACTACTTCTGTGGCTGTTACTATTTAAACTTCTACTACTGCGACTACTACCATACTCATTTAACTGGAGCCTAGCGGCAGCTTGTCTTCACTAATGGGGATCCTAACAATAAACAATAAACTACTGCTAGCGCTACCGCTAGTGCTACTATGTTTACATTTGAAAAAAAAAAATCTGCTATGCCTAAGTACACATTTTATGAGCGCACATAGGTGAAATGTCTTTTTCTAGCTCCATTTACTTTATTCTCTGTATCAGTATTCAGTTTCTTATACACTAGAAGTGGTTCCTGTGGCAATCACTCACATATACTGTGACCAAAATGAGCAATACAATATGGCAGAAGTGTCTGGCCCAGACACACAATGAGGTTGGAACCGATTACCTTCTAGAAGGTGGTCAAATGCTTGACCAAGTAGAACATTGCTGATAAATACTTTATAAATAGCTACGTTGCTGCCAATATACTGCACCTGAATAGTAAACACATGCAAATAAAAAGAGGTTGTGATGCCTACCTCAAGAATGTCCCTCCTCTCCTCCTCAGAGAGCTGCTTCATGGCTTGTTTCTCTCTCTGTTCTTTCACATAGTTGTCATACTCCTCCTGAGCCTTCTTCTTCTCTGTGTTATGTTTTTGGAGATACGTCGGAACTTTACCAAAATCCTGGGGGGAAAACGCAAGATAAATAATGCTTTAACACCGCCGTTTGAACACCGTCTTTATCAGACCTTCAAGAGCCTATAACATGTCTTTATAATTATGACTTAATTTGGTGGGCTTACCTGTGGTAAACCCACAAAATTAAGTGGCAATTTGTTAAGAAAAAGTAAAATTTTAAAATTACTTTGCCTACAATGTTCCACCGTATAGTTTCTGAGAAACTCTTATGGAATTACCTCTACTTATGTCATATCTGCTGCCTGTGTCTATACGGGAAATTATAACTTCTTCTAACTTATAACTATTAACTTCACAAAAATGATCAAACTTGGGAAAACTAGGCAAGATTTTGAGTCAAATCTTAAATATCATTATGATTACTACTAGTTTGCAAGTCCACATAGAAATTAATGTGTAAATACCGTCTTTTTAATGTACTTAGGGACCAGTCCAGAGTTCTCCAGCACCTCCTTATGTCCCTTGTAGGTGTCTACGCTGATGGGTTTGGGCTTGGATGTTACAAATGTGCAGGTCTTTGTGAAGTCGCGTTTAGTCTGTATCCCCATCGGAGGGATTTCTGTGCGTGTGGGAACAGGCGGCTTCCTCTGAGGATTGATACGGCCTTCTTTTGCACTCTGGGACTCTGAAATTGTATGAAATCATGTTCAAATGAATTTGGATGTCCATTATAACATTAATATTGTTAGTTAACCTCAACCATTGGTAGCGAAAAAATTTACTCAAGAACAACATTACTTAATTTACTCAAGTGGAAGTACAAAGTAGTGGTCCAAGAAATTACTCAACTTAAACTTAAAGTTGAGTTAATGTAATTGGAAGGAGAAACATAAAATAATGCACAAAATCTGTTATTTTCAAAGGATAGACACAAAAATGAGTTAAAAAAAAACCCTCATTTCTGATTAAGCAGTGCAGGAAACGCAAATGTTCAAATCATTTAATGTGGCCAACATAAAGCTTTTGTCTCTTCACAATGAGAAGAGGAACCAAAACCTTTACTCAAGCAAGAGTACTGTTATTTCAATAAAAATATGAATCAAGTAGGAATAAACATATGCTGTTCAAAAAGTACTCACAGAAGTACAATTTATTTAAAAAGTTACTTGACTAAATGTAAGTGAGTGCTACCCACCCCTCATTACAACACACATAGACAACATGTTGTGATTGTTGTGATTTTGGGTGTTACAAAAATAAAATGAATTGAATTGAACATGACAACACTAGAAGGGATTTGTCTATTTTCTCTATACGTTTCCTGATTCTTATCATTACAGCAAATTTTTTTCCCCTAAAACGCCTGACTAGAAGCTCCCTTAATATAATGCTGAGTCTGTGTCTAAACCCTTCGGAGTGCAAAGGCATGGCTGGACTCTTTGTGAAGCTGAGGCCCTGTAGCCTCTGTCTCATCTGAGGAAAATGAGATATCCAGCTGAGACTAGATTATTTGGGGGGTAAATATAAGGAGAAGTAAACCTGCTAGTCTGATCTGTTGTGTCTTGAGAGTTTCATTACGTTTTGATTGTTATAAAATGCAAGACAAATGCCTATAAAAAAAAGCCAATTAAAATGTTACCAAATTAAATCTTATTTTTATGTGCAGGTTTGGATCCAGATCCTTCCCAGAATGGTCGATTTGACGGGAAATAAGTGGTTTACAGCTGCTTCCCAATTATGTTTTAGATGCCAAGGAACTCGTGGTAGTTCTCTTTAATTAGATGTTTAAAATTTTTCAAATGTCCCAGTGGAATTTTAAGGGATTAAGGAAATACAAAGCAAAAACCTTGCATGAACACATCAGTAGCAAAACTTAAGAAGGCTTTTTGCAACTAGTAAACTACACAGACAAACAGCTAACTACAGGTTTACTAGCTACAAGTCCCAGTGGACACAGGATATGTATTCTGCTTTGAAATGAACTTACTGTCTGATAGTTTAGGATCTTTAGAATGTTTCTTGAGGAAATTCTCCGGAGAAGGCGTCTCCACTTTAGCTGGGCCCATCGTCCGCATAGGCCTCTTGGGAAGCTTCTCCTCTTGGACTACTGCAGGCCTGAACTTTGACACATACCTATGCACAGTACAAAAAGCAAAATCATTTACTGTTATAAGGTCCATAATTTTACAGTAACTAGCTTTAGCAATTAGCAATCTTAAATAAAAACAACTTTCTTAGCCAAGTCTTCAATTACCTGGGAGGTTTCTCAGATTTGACCTCCTCTTTGGGTAGAAGGTCGTAGACACTTTCTTGAGGACGGTAAACTTGAGTGGACATGTTGGACGATCAGAAAATGCACTTTGGAAGATGAGATTTTTATTTGACCGCACGGATGAAAACGCTCCGGGGACGTGTTTGATGACACGTCTGTCTGTTACCTAGCAACAGCAAGAGCGATGGCCGCGTTTGAGGACAGTCGGGAAACGTAACTGAACTGTTATGATAAAAATAGATAATAAAAACAAATAAAATAAAATAAAAATAGATATGCATAAAAGTTGTGTTAAACAAATTATCAAACCCACACACATTGTTTAGCAAGTGTTTAGAAAGATTGTTTATTTTTGAATATTATTTTTATCTGTTCTTTTTTTTAAATATTTATTCAATATTTGAGAAAGAACTGAGAATAATACATAGCATTTTTGATCAACAACCTTGATTATAACCCACAGCTGTAAAAGGAAATAAAGGAGAAATAAAAGAGAAAATCACAAAACAGAATTTGTAACTTCGCATTTGTCCCGTTGGACGTCCCGTAGCTGTTTACTTTTTTACTCTCTTCCGCTCATGTGTGGCTGCTGCGTGGACCGCCAAATCTTTTTTAAACTGGTCATTTATTGAAACGTTTTAGCGGGATTACGATTTTCAGGTAGAGTAAAAGTCCACGCCGCTTTGACATGATCTTAACGACATAGGAATAGGTTAAAATTCAATAGAAAACACAGCATGGATAATTGGGTACAAAAACCATGAAACGTGACTTAGTAACGCTTCTCAATGGATTCCTCTTAACGTGACTGATTTGAACCCTTTGTTATGTGCGTTCTTTATCCAACTCTGAACAACAGTCTATAGTATTATTTTTACTATTGTAAGTTGTAAGCAGCAGGGTTAACAATGTTATTTTTAATTGACTAGGAGGCTATTAAAACACAATTGGGGCGTGTTTGCCTATTTACAGGGAGGCGAAAGAAAAACACTGATTTATGCACAGTGTAGTAAAGATTTGTTTTAAAGTAATTGTATGAAAAAATACAGAAGAGTAATATTGTGTGTTGTGATAATAATACACAGCTGAAGGTGTAATTGCACCACCTTCTTGCTTACTTCAATGATGATAGCATAGTTTTGTCTGGAGGGTTCCACTGTATGGCATTAAACATCTCTGTGTTCAAGTAAGAAAACAAGTAGGTGACACCACACGGTCAATTTACAGATCGTTGGAGAGGCAAACCAGCTCACCACATTTTGCCATAAAACTGCTGAAAATGAATAAATGCAAATTTCAATGCCATACTATGGAACATTCCAGGCAAAGCAATAGCAACCGAGACAGGTGATATATCCCCAGAAAAGTTACATTGTGCACCTTTAATTTTTGTAATAGGCTATACTAGAGAACTAGAACTACTTAGAACTACTACTTAACCTTTAATGACAGGATGAGCCTTTAGTGTTATTGGATCAGAATATGAAATGTCTTTCTTTTTACAGGAAAATTTGCTGCTCCTCTCCACTACCATGTTGCGTTGTGCATTTCAACGCCTTCTCTGTCCCCCTCCAATATACCGCCGTATCCACTGGCTATATCTCTCTACCAGCACCCCTAACAGAGGCTCTCTTCTGGGGGACAAAAACATTCTGCTCATGGGCCCTCCCGGAGCTGGCAAAACCACTGTGGGCCGAATACTCGCTCATAAACTTGGACTACCCGCAGTTGACATTGACGACGATGTATTGGAGCCGACCTGGAACATGCCTGTAGCCGCAAAACTAGCTTCAGTGGGTGGGCAAAGATTTCTTGAAGAGGAGGGTAAAGCCTTGTGCAATTTCTCTGCTTCCGGATGTGTAATTTCTCTCAGTGGTTCCAACCCGCTGGACACTCTGGCAATGCAACACATCAAACGAAGCGGTATTGTCGTTTACTTAGACGTTGATGCAGAGGACATTATTCAAAGACTTGCAAGAATGAAAGTTAACAGAGTAGTTGGCCAGGAAGCAGGGATACCAATGAAGAATATATTACGCTATCGTAAACAGTTTTATGAAAAATGGTTTGACATTCGAGTGCTGTGCGGAAGAGGTGAGACCGTTTTGGAAGTCGCAGACAAGGTTTTAAATGTTTTGGAGCGGTATAACAATCCTGATAAGTATATTTCAACACGAAGCAACGATGCATCTAAAAGTGTATATTTCAGTGATGTTGCCGTCGTCGGAATGGCCAAAGATGGTGGTCTCTACGTACCCCAAAATGGTTTCCCAAAACTGGAAGCTAATGAGTGGGTACGGCTAGTTGACAAGCCATACCATGAACGTGCTTTTGTTTTGCTGGAAAAGTGTATACACCCACATGACATTTCTGGCCCAGATTTGAAAGCGATGGTGATGAAAGCCTACGGGTCAAATTTTGCCAGTGAAGACGTTGCACCCGTTAGACACTTAATGGGCAATCAGTACATCCAGGAGTTATTCCATGGTCCCACGGCATCGTTTAAAGATCTAGCGTTACAACTGATGCCCCAACTGTTTGCTCAATGCCTTCCTCCCATGTGTAACTTTCTAGTATTGGTTGCTACATCCGGGGACACAGGAAGTGCAGTGCTGAGTGGTTTTAGTGGATTGAAAGATGTGCATAAACATAAAACAGGAGTGCTGGTGTTTTTCCCTGGCGATGGAGTGAGTGAGATCCAGAGGAGGCAGATGACGGGACTGTGGGAGGGAAACGTTCGAGCGGTCAGTGTGGGGGCAGACTTTGACTTCTGCCAGAGGAGCATAAAGCAGATGTTCGGGACACCAGAGCTCACAGGACACTTAGCTGTGGAATACGGGACGCTCCTCAACACCGCCAACTCCATCAACTGGGCACGGCTACTGCCACAGGTGGGTCACAAGGAGATTTTTTCAATATAATTTGTGAGATACCAATTGACTTGTTCACTATGGCAACTAATACTTCACCTTTTTCAACAGTTGTATTCTGTCCGGTAGCTACTTAAAGAAGCACTACATAACTTTTCAGTTTGGCACAGTTTTTTCCTCAAGTTCAGATGTTTATTAAAAATTCTTGAAAAACATGAATTCTTACTGTGAGCAGACTTGTTTTCCACAAATTGTACCTCTACCATGACATCCATGGAGTGAAAAAGTTTATTACCGTACTGTGTAACATTCCAGGCAATGCAACAGCACCTCCATGGAGATAAACTGGTGACAGACTCTACTACAAAAAGTTACATTTTTCACTTTTACCATTTTAGTGTTACAAGTGTCTATATTAAAAAAATTGGAATAATAAATTCAAGTTTAGGGGTGTAAAAATAATAACCCAATAAAACATGCATTAATTAACTGTTGCATAATAAAATTTCACCTGCATCTAACCTAAATGTATTATCAATATAGAAATGGAAAAACACTTTTTAATACCCTAACTCTATTTAAGCAACTAAGCCTGAATCATTCTCAATAAACTATTTGTTCATTAAGAATTAAGTCTTTGTTCATGCTTTATTCAGACTAATAATGTAGTTATTAAGTGATACCAAATATCTTTTATCCATGAAATTTCACAAATTTAGTAAATAATTCTTAGAACCTCTTGCTTCATGAATGTCTTGCTTGGCTTATTTTCACCATGCCTATACTGTGTATGTTCTCTTGCAGGTTGTGTACCACACCTCCTCCTATCTGGACCTATGCCGCGGGGGCGTCATCAGCTTCGGCGATCCTGTGGATGTGTGCATTCCGACTGGCAACTTCGGCAATGCCATGTCAGCCATCTATGCCAAGAGCATGGGCCTACCAATCCGAAAAGTCATCTGTGCATCCAACCACAACTGCGTTATCACGGACTTCATCACTACCGGATCCTACAACCTCCACAATCGCCCTCTCTTACCCTCCATCTCCCCCGCTATAGATATCTTGAAATCCTCCAACCTTGAGCGATTTATCTACCACACTTCCCATGGAGACAGTCATCTTGTCAAGGAGTTGTTCACATCATTAGATCGACAGCAGCACTTTAGCGTGTCGGAAAAACTTCTTGAAAATATTCAAGAAGATGTATCAGCTGGTAGCTGCTCGGAAAACGAATGCTTGGAAGCTATCCGCGCAGTTTATGAAAATACAGGATACATAATGGACACTCACACTGCTGTGGCTAAAGTGGTAGGCGACAGGTTGCAAGATGATTCTTGCCCCTTGATTATTAGTGCCACTGCGCACTACGGGAAGTTTGCACCTGCAGTGTTCAAGGCTCTGGGAATTTCGGGCATTCCAGAAGATCCAGCGGAGCAGTTGAAGCAGCTGAATGGATTAGCAGGAGAACCAGGGATGCACACAGAGCTGTTGAAGTGCCTAGATGAAGGTAGTGAACAAGGGCAGAGGGGCTGTGAGGCGGACTATGAAAAGATGGTGGAGGAGGTGGAGGATATGATACAGGAGTCGTTCTTAAAAGTTGTTTGAATTCAGGTACAGGCCTTTTAATGTGTCAAGAACATGTTCTAGTTTGAACTTTTGGCCTTTTGGTCTACTTAGTCCTTTTTGCCACTGTGATATTGCACCATGACACAGAAACTGTCTGGGATAGTGTCATGTTTCCTTATAAGCTCCAATTTCTGCCTAATATTGGCTCTATTGTCACTATTGAAAATGCAAATGTCTGGGATAGTGTCAGGGAGTTTCATTCAGTATTAGTTTTTACCTGAGAAAATGCTATGTAAAATGAATCTATTATATTTTACAGTCTCAATTTATATCTTACTTAGTAGCTTTTACCAAAAAATGAGTGGTGTAAAGATCAATTATGTTGACATTGAACTAAAATCAGGTACTGGCCTTTTAAAGTTCATCTATACTTTTAATAATTCTATGTGCATTGTTACTCATTTATACTTGTACTTGTATGTATTTTGCCATATAATGCAATTACAGATGGCACATTTTCACTTGTTTTACAGCATTAACGAAAAAAAAAGAAGGGAAATTGTTATTTAAATCAAGCTAAATGGCAAGCTAGATGTTGTTTACAAATAAAAAATAATAATTATTATTTTGTAGTGTATGGAACAGTGAAAATTCAAACATTAGGAATTCAAAGACATCACAGAGACTAACCAGATACATGGTGGTTAATATCCATGACATGGTTGGTTTAAGTCCAAAAAGGAAAATTTAAAACACAAGAATTGGCTAAATGTTTTAACTTACTGGTAAGTAATAACTTACAGATTTTAAATACAATTATAGGTCTTGTGGGCATTAGTTACCACATAGCTGATTACCTTTGAACAAGCTTTCAAACTTTTTTCCTTCAAATTTTTTATCTTTTTATTTTTGTTTTTCGGAATGTCTATGGGAAAAAATGAATGAGAGATTTACTTCTGGAACCGGGGGCAGATGGCCACAGTTGAGCTCCATTAGGTTAAATTTAAACTGAGTATTACTGCCCTGAAAGTTATCCAGTTCCATTTCAATATAATTAGTTTTTACATTGTCCAATGTGATAACAATAGTCTCTCAGCTTATGCTTTGACATCTATAACCATGGATTAATTGTAAAATACATTTTGACCTATAAATTTCTAAAATATGGTTATCACACACAGAAGGCTATTTTGATGTGCCTTCAGTGCCCTTACATGTTATCTAAGACTTTTTCCATACAATAGTAGTATATGCAAAGATTATGCTGCTTACAGAATGTGTCCTGGTCCACTAGAGGGGGACATGCACTTGGCCATTACTGTACTGTACAAAGCTGCTGCAGTAGGATTTGTCATCCATGTGTTATTTAAAATGTTTACAGCACATCTGTATTAATCTATGCATATAACAGCAACTAATTTCACTGCTCATAATTAAACACAGTGCATTTAAGATAGACCGCACTGAAACAGAAATATATACAATTCTTTTAGCAAATAAATTCAACCAAAGGAACCAGTTTAGAATGTTTTTCCCAGTAATGGATTTTGACTTTTACAGAGAGTATTGAATGTGTCCCTGAATGAGTGATTAGAATGATGATAGAACCTTGTTGATAGATTTTTTTGGTCCCTAATATCAATACAGCCAACAATTGACTAGAATTTTAGTCCAGTTTGGTTTAGGCTATTTTTAAACGGGGTGACAAAGCATGTTTTCATTGTTCAGTCCTGTCACTGCTTGTACTGCTTATGTCCTGTAGTTACTGTATACATTGTGCTGAGCCTGTATGTTATATTGCTGCTAGAGTTTGAGTTGATAGTTTGCACTCAAAAATGAATTTCCACAAAAATATTTCATTGCACCGTGATAGAATACATAAGCTATGTGTTGCGATTATAAATACTGGGGTGGGGAACAGCTGCTTTCATTACATTATTATATTCACAGTGCTGTGGTACCATGAATTTGGTTTTGCAACTTGAATATATTTTTTATGTGATTCAATAATGTTCTTGTTTTGTGTGTGTCAGTTATTTTCTAAACTGTAATATCTGGTAGTGTTGTAAAATGATTTGCAGTTGAAGAGCATGCTTGTCTACATCAGTGTTTCTCAAACTGCGGTACAGGTGACATTGGTGGTACGCAGACTTCCACTGGTGGGACGTGGGGCCCTCTGCAGTTTGAGTATTTCTTTTATTTAGAGACAAATCTATTAATGTTTTTGTCCTCCTTTGCATTAGTCATTTATCTTATCCATGGTTTAGTCTAACTTTAGAGTGAGTTTAGTCCCATTTTAGAAGATGATTAGTTATAATTTAGGCTTGATAAGGTCCTGGTTTACATCTGGTGTTACTCGGAAAGCCAAATATTAAGTTCGGTGATACTTTGTGTGAAAGACATTTGTATCTAAAACATTACGATCCATTGAATGATTTTTTAATATTACTGTAGCTAATGACTATGAATGTCTAATGTCTAGCTAGTTAGTTATTTTAAAATAAATTACATACATATTGTACTGTTTTTCCACCTTTAAATGTTACGATTGTACAAAATATGCCAAACTTCTGTACTTTTATACTTTTTTATACCTTCACCAGATCATGTAGAAAATTACAATAAACACTTTAAACTTTACCCTTTTGTTGTTGTTTTTCAAATGATACTATTTCATTTCTCCCTTCTCCTCGTCTCGCAGTCTTGTAGACCCAGGTGATGCCTCAGCAGTGGCCCTTGGCAGCCTGCAGCACTGTGTTCATAGATTTCCTGGACTGCTTGTGACTGCACTTGTTAAAGAAGAGTTGGTGAGAGAGTGTGGATGTGACAAAGTACTGCGCTAGCATGCCCTCCCATGTGCCTCCCTGTCTCTGTGTCTCTGCCAAGGATCAACGAGAGAGGTAAAGGGAAAAGTACTTGTAGGTAAATATTTTTTATTTAGTAGTAGAAATAGTAGTAGTTGTTTGTATCCCAGTTTCAGTTACAATAGTTTTTATCCAAAATGAAAAAATCACATACTAATTGATACTAAAACTTGCATCGGAACTAGATATTCATTTTCCACCTTCAAGACACTCCAAGCGCTTTACATCAAGGAACCACTCACCCATTCACACACACACTCATACACATGTGTACACCGACACTGGGGGTGATGAAGGTTAAATGTCTTGCCCAAGGACACAATAGGATTTGTCTCTAGGAGCTGGAGTCACAGCGCTAACCTGTAGGTCAATGGATCTGACCGCTCAACCAATGATGTTCATGTCAAGAGCGGCCAACCTTTGGATCAGTGGACGAACACTCAACCAACAGAGCTACAAATATATATTGGTTATACAGGCAAAGTTAATTTAATCCTTTATTTTATTAGTATAGAAGTCAGCTTACGTCATACCTATACCTTACCTGCATACACATGCTCCCTTCTGAGCCCATCTTCTTCCCTCCCCTCTGTAGAGCTGATCTGGTGGGGAGCTTTGGCCTTATTAAAGCAGCCTCCTTCTGGCAGGTGAGTGTGTACAGATGTGTGTGTGTGTGTGTATGTGTGTGTGTGTTACTGTACATGTGAGTGGAGGTGGTTGTGATGGTGGAGGGGTGGGGGCATGGGGGTGCAGAGTAGCAGCTGTTGCGCGGGCAAACGGCTGGCTGAGCAGGGATAATTGCAGGTGTACCTGGGCTGTTACCATCTCCTCCATGTGAACTGTACTGTACTGTGCTGTGAGGGGGAAGACTGGGGACACTGAAGGTGCTGTACGTGATTTTTACTGTCTTAAAAAACATGAAAATCTAGACAAAAACTAAAATATGAAAACTAAAACAGAACAGTTTGCAGTTCCAAAGTTATTTTTCACTTACCTTACATATTCTGAGCATCCTAATTATCTGTTCTGCTGTCATGGTAACGCTAACAACAACTATATAGCATGCTAATGTGGACATCTGGATTCTCTGATGATTAAACCCTTTATAATTAGATGCAGACAGAACGCAGCGGTCTCATTTTGACCCTAAGATCTGCATTTACAAGATATCTATATTCTGTCTGTACTGGGGGGAAAAAAATGCTCAACTACATGGAACAAAATCGGTATATCAGTTTTAAGGTTAGGGTTTAGGTTGAAGCAAGTAGTATTAGTGAGTTGTGACTATAGTTAAGAAGCACAGAAACCCAATGCGTGTGTATGTGTGTGCGCGCTGCAGTAGTACCATGGGCTTTCCTGATAACCCTCTGCTCTGAGTCTCTGACATTCTGGCCCACAGCCTGTGCAAAGTGTGAGGAAGAGGAGAGCCGTGCTAATGAACATGTCACCCACATCATCATCATCATCATAATTATCATCATCATCATGGCTTCTGGAGGAAATGAGCAACATGCGGTTGTTTACAATACAGGTATATACAGTAAGCAGCCACTTCAACAAGAATTTAAAATGACTTAGATAAATGAGTTATTTGGTATTTTAAAGAGCGGGATACATAGTGCTTATCCTTGACAGATAAAATACGCTGAGATCAAAGGGTGAGAAGGGTGAGTTTATGGTTCTGCTGCTGAGATGTTAGAATTTTTTCCTTGCAGTAGTTTTTTTTTTACACTGGGTAACTTTTCACTTTAAGGGTCTGCCATCTGCTTGTCTCCATGGAGATATGAATGTGATTTCTTGTAAAGTTCTACAATATGTGGCATTAGATTTATCTCAATGGACACACACAGGCCAAAGTACAGGTCAGATTCCAAGTTGTAGGTTGTAGATCCACGGAGAGGTGAGTCCGCTAAAAATGAAAAATGCTAGATAAATAAGTAGATTAGATAGATGATTTTAAGGCTATACTGTGGAACATTCTTGGCGGACAAACACATCTGCATGGAAACAATCAGGTAGCGGATCCTCTAACAGAAAAGTTACATGCATACATACAGTGCATGGAAATGTAACCGAGAGAATCCGGTCATTTTTCAAAATAAAAGATTTTTCAAAATAAAAGATTTTTCAAAATAAACGATTGTTCAGACTCAGATAATAAATACAACAGAAATAATTAATTATTTCTTGGACGGCCGGTGGCCCGGTATCAATTGATCCACGGACCGGTACCGGTCCACGGCCCGGTGGTTGGGGACCACTGACATAGTGGACCTTTAAGTCTGCCTACCTCTATCTTCTCTGCATCTACCTCAGTTATACAAAAAGCATTTATAGATTCTCTTCAAGGTAAAAGAGACCGGGCTCCACAAAACAGATTACCCTGCGCCTCAGCCCTGCTCCTGGCGACGGGCTGCCCACTTTGAGGAGGAAAGAGAATCTATTTCAGAAGGATAGAAAAAAAGGATGAAAAAAGAAAGACAGAAATCAATGGCTGTGAGATGGACGTGTGTGAAATGAGATATGATTCGGGGGTCTCAGAAGAGCAGGGGCTGACAGGTGAGTGACAGGTGAGTGACAGGGGTTAACCGCCTGTCTGAATGGACACACTACCAGGTGCGATGCTGACCGCAGCAGTGCACTGTGGGGGGAAGAGAGGGCGGGCTGGTCCTGGAGTGGAGGGCTTAATTAATGTTGCAAGCAATAGTTCAACCAGGTTGAGTTTCTTACCTGATTTCATATGCCTGACAGCCAATCACAGCCTGGTATGCAGCTTTTAAGTGTTATATCATTACTGTTGGAAAGTGACCAAATTCAAGCATATGTATTCGAAACACAAATTTTAGTAACTGTATTTAGTTAGCAGTACGAGCTTGTACAATGCTCAGTCCACAAGCTTATGTATGCCCCCGCACAGCCATTTTTCCTAAATATACAAAAGCATTTACAAAACAATACACTACCATTTCATAAATCTGATGTGAGAGGCACGCTGATTGTGTTGTGATAGTACTCTGAAAGAGGAGGGACTTAGCAAGAGAGCAAGAGGAGGGGGGACTAATTTAATGTTTGATGTTTAATATTCTGTAAATATAGCATTTTCTAAAACAGGGGTGTCCAAACTTTTTTCACCCGATGGCCTCATACAGAAACATATCTGGCCACGGACCAGAGTCAATACAGGGAGTCAAATGGTGCATTTAACACACAAATCAACCTATACTAGCACTGATTAATTTTTGGCTAGTGTTGGGGTTTAGGTAGTGATAATTCAGATCAGACAGACTCCATTTAGGTCCAAACCAAATGGATTTCAGCATTGAACCTGGCAACCCAAATGAGAGACTCATGTGAGGAGCACTCTGCTTTCTGATTGGGTAATCATTGTAAGAACCAAAAAAAACACGAAATTATAACAAAAAAACTCTGCCATAGGGTCCAATGTCAGTGTAAAAGCTGTACTTGATTTGAACATGTTAACCTCATATCTGTGGTAATGTAATGCATACGGTTCTTTAAGTTACTGTACCTGAGCAAATGTAACAGAGTATCACTACAATTTCTGCCTGCTTCTAAGGTCCAAACTAAACTATTCTTCACACCTCTTCATTTATCTGTCTCTGGCTTCTTATATCTTACATCGTAGTCACTCATCTACAGACTTATGACAAATATCAGAACGGCTCATTTCAGCTATCTTACCTGGTGCATTTCTTCTGACCTTGTCCTGTGTGAAAAGCCTGCTGGTGCTGTCACTGTTTCCATTGACTCATCCATCTGTGAGTCATAATCGATAAATATTAAAGAGGCTCCACTCATGCAATGTCTTCCTACCAGCACAGATGACAGACAGTATTAAGTGTCCATATTGAATCATAGTTTGAAAAGTGTCTGTCTGTGTGTCATCAGGTGCATTGTCCAAGGTTTATCCCATCAAAGGCCCATAGTTGCCAAGAAGCAATCGATTATTTCAAAAGCAAGTCTGATCTCGAATGACTGAAAATATCTAGCAACACCAGACTGATGAACCACCAGTGCTGTCAACCCAACATTATCATGTTCATTTTCTTTCCACCTTTAATTGACGTCATAGTTTGAAATCCTGTTTGTAAGTCCATAATTAATTGTGTCAAATCGCACTCATTACAACTGTGTGCCTACATTAGCATGCCAGCTCACTTGCTAAATTAGCCAGATTTTTTTTACCGTGGTAATTCTCTTCGTCACATGCTAACAGCGCATTTCCTAGTTCAAGGTCGATAACAGTCATGTCATGTTATAGTTGTTTCCCCTTCTCATTTCCCTTCATATTTAGAGTGATTCATGCATGTTTGAGTAATCTTTTTTCTCCTGTATTCAAGACGTCATTACTCGGATCAACCCCGGTTTTCACAGCCACTGGTATACTCCCACTGCCCCGTACGTCGTTCTCCAATTTTATTTTCTGAAACAGTGATTATGCCGCATTGAATCGTCATTTTGGTACAAATGGAGACATCAGCTCCCATTGGATACCTCAGTTTTGTAACGCGGAAGTTAGTAAGTTTTGCATGAATATTGGGCATCATAGATTATAATTACATAGCAGACACAAGCACAATAAGTCTTCTTTCAGTCCTTAATATGCCCAATGGAAGTAGAAAAACCCTATACAACTTGTAATCACGCTTTAAAAAAAAAAAAATCACATGTAACATTTGAGAGGGGGTGCTGTGTAGACTCTTATCTTTTTGTAACACGCAGGGGAAACACTGCAGGACTATGGTCAGACCTGGTGGAGTGTTATTTAGAGATTGTGTGTGTAGGTCTACGTCATGGAGATTAGCCCAGAGCAAACTGACCAGTGCAGTGTCAGCTCCTCTGTGTGTGCTCCCAGCTCTGGATCTCAAAGTGCTGCTAGATTCTCTGCTGCACGCTGAAATAGCAAGTCAGCTCCAAAATAGCATGGAATCACAGGTGCAATGAACGTAGGTCTGAAGTGGCTGTTTTTGGAGGAATTATATAAAAATGTACCTTATTACATCACAACATTTTAGTGTAGGCCTGTATCGCTTAGTTTTACTGTAGCGTATCACATGAACACAACAAAGGAGAGATCATACTAGTCTTATTGTAGTGTAGTATCAATAATGAACAAATACCAAAAGTAGTAACAAGGTCAAGCTTTCCTGAATATATTTATGGTCTATATCAGTGTTATCAAGAGCATGAATGAAGGATTTGGGGAAAATATCCAAATGCAATTTTTTCGGAACAAGAATTGCAATTGTGATTTGTGATTTATGTTTTAATAAAGTATTGACAAAAAGACTGAAATGAAGTGACAAACTAATACTAAAATCCCAGATCAGATGTTTGTACAGGTCTAAACTACAGGGTTAGCTGTTTTATGCAAAATAAGATGAGATTTTGTTGCTTGTTGAGAAAATTATGTTACCTAAAAAATCAAAGCTAATTACGTTCATTCAAATTGCAATTAATTTACAGCCCTAGCCACAAGTAGTATTTTGTGTTGAAAATGACATGATATTGTCTAAAAACTCTGTATCATATATCAGGTTCAGGTTGAAGTTTTTGTATTTTTAGCTCTTTAATACTTTTGTTTATTTAGTGGTGACAGACAAAGGCACACTCTCATTCATACACCGATGTACATGAGACTGGAGACACAATAAATGAAGGGTCTTGCCCAAGAACACGACAATGCTATACATACTATTCTAACATTTGGTTTATATATTAGTACCACGATTACCATTCTCATCTCTCACAGTCAAGATGGTCTCGGGTTTGATTCCAGGTTGCATATGGGACAATAACATTTTCCAGTGTATCTTTTCAGCAGTAAAACACTTGTAGGTGAATAAGTGCAGATAATTTTAATGCTATACTGACGAAAATTCCAGGGAAAGCAATAACATCTCCACAGAGACAAGCAAATATCTCAGTTCCGCAAAGTTACCTAGTGCCTTTAACAAATGTTTTCGTAGATTTTCTGTTATTTTAAAGACAGGGTATTATGCATTGATTCATAGATTTTTTTTAAAACATCCTACCATGTTGTGACATTCTCCTTTGTCCAAAACATACCTGAAGAAGTTTTATATGTCATCCCACATGTCTGAGTAATTTAGCATCGTCTCCCTGACCCTATTCAAACCCTCTTTACAATTAGCAGTACCATTCTGTCCAAAGCCCAGCCCACAACCCTACCTCATCCATGCTCCCACACAATAATTCCCCATAAATATACAAAAGCATCATATAAAACTGTACACAACAACTTGACAAACCTTAAACGAAGTGCAGTAGTTTCATAAGTGGACATTGAGTGCTCTGAATGGGGAGTGACTTAGCGCAGAGAGCAAAGGTAGGGGGAAACTTATAAAACACGTTAAAATTGTGATTTAAATATATTATGTGTTAGCAGTTAATACCTCATAGAAGTAAAACTACCCCTCTTTAAAGATAATGCATTTTCTCATTTGTAAAGTTGGCATTCCCATGTTGTATTGATGTATGGAAGGTTAATATTTTGTATTTTATTTTGTGATAAACTGCTTTCTTTCCATAGTGATGTCCTTCTTTTGGTCTATATATCATTTTATGCATCTAGAGATTGAGGGCCTGAGGTACAAACTGATCAGTGACTGTCACACACTGAGCACTTCTCAAGCTACGGGCCACGTCCAGGACTCTTCATCATTTTGACAGGAGAGGATGGGATGATTGGAAGAAGGAAATGATAGGGAAAAACTGTGGGCATGCAGACCATCACTTGTAACTAAAAGCTCAACAGCCTTACTTCCTAGACTGCGGATGATAACAACACTTTTATTTATAAGCAGACAATAAATCTATACCGGGGCAAGACACATTTTACGTAAAAGAGGTCGTATTACACTTCTATGGGGTATTAATTATTGACACATAACATATTTAAATCACCATACCTTTTATTGCTTTGAAAATGCTATATTCGATGATATTCCTTCCCTTTGCTCTCCCCCTCCAGAGCGCTATCACAATCTATCACAATGAACCTACTGTACATCTCATCAGGTTTGTAAAGTTGTAGTGCATTGTTTTGTTTATTTATGGAAAATTGCTGTACAGAAGCATGGGTGACAGGTTTGTGGGCTGAGCATTGTACAGGCTTGTACTGCTAATCATAAGGAGGGTTTGAATAGGTCCGGGAGAAATCACAAGATTACTCAAACATGCATGGATGACATGAATGACTACTTCAGGCATGTTTGTGATGAGGGAACATTATAACATGGTAGAAAGCTGCAAATAGTCAATTTGAATTTAAATTACATTTTTTGGATTTGTAACTATTTGTAACTATTTCAGACATTTCTTAGCCATTACAACAACAAACACTGATCTCTTTTTGCAAATGCACAGTGTATGAGTGTATGACTGATGTGTGCTGTTATCCTGTGTTTTTGGAGGAGCAGAGTGGAACTGGTGCCAGAGCTTCACACCTTCAGAGTGCTATGTTCTCCACAGCCTGCTCATCTGGATCAGCCTGCTGTCCCCCGCTCCCTCTGTGGCCGGCCTGCTGACCAAGCCAAATGGGACTAAACACTTAAGCTCTGCCCACACAACCACATTTCAAATAGAGCTGATAAACTGGGTAGTACCTGGAGGTACTACAGGGCAGGGTTTGGACATATGAGGAACAGTGTGATTGGTCTAACAGGTATCCGCACTTCAAACTCCATCCCTGCAGGCAGGTGTTTGTAATCAGAAACACCTGGATTTAATCAGGGCAGTCCTACCAAACAACTACACATTTCAATGCATTAGCAGATGCAGCTCTAGTGCCCTCTGTTGGCACCTGTTTTATTAAAAAAAATTGAGGGCTGGCAGATCATTCCCCTCTTCTGCATTGCACATTAACACAGTCTGCTTATCTTTTAAATGTGTTAATGGGATTGCATTATTGATGGTTACAAGAGTTGTCAAAAGTATCGAAATTATCGTGATATCGGAATCAATATTGAGTATCTAAAATTTTAGTCTATAGGATCAGTTGCATCCCAGCTGTTCTGCTCTATGTGTGGAGCTGTGGTTAGCTGGTGTCCTGTCAGATACAGCCCAGCCTGAGCGGCTCTGTCACCCCTGGTCACGCCTGTCTTCTCCCCGGCTCTACCCCCAGGATGAAAAGCCTCTGGCCCACACAGCGTGATGTGACAGCCCCCTCACTGAGCCAGGGACGGAATTCTAAACGCAGGGTTAGGGTTAGTTACATTCTACTTTAACATTAAAAGGGGACATATTATGAAAAATCTACTTATTAAAGCTTTTAACCATGTTATAATTGTTTCCCCTTCTCATTTACACACTCAAAGGTATATTTAATGTGATTCATGCATATGTGAGTAAACTTTATCCTCCTGTATTCAAGACATCATCGCTCCAAAAATTTCTGTATTCCCCTGTCACTCATAAAGTGCTCTTACTTTCTTCTCCCCAAAATATAACTCCAGATATGGTTTTAATGAGGGGATAACAGTACAACATGGTTAAAAGCTCAAAAAAAGTAAGTTTTGCATAATATGTGTCCATTACATTGGTTTTAGTACAGTATTGTAGTTTGAGATTTCCAAAATATAACACAATGATCCATGTATGTCATAGATCATAGATATATAGCAGACAAAAACTAAATATGCATATGTGTTTAATATATTATGATGATGTTTTGCTAGACCTGTACCACGCCCAAAAGCGGCTTGGGCCATTTGTAATGGAAACTCTCCACAGCTGGGGGTACCCCTGTCCCATTTGTTCCGCTCCAAGGCGGCCCCAAGCGAACCGTGCCAGTGGAAAAGAGTCTCAGTCTAGTATATAGAATATAACACACCAGCAGGGCGGCCGGACACGCAGATGATCTCATGACATATAAGCTGTTTATTTTCTGAAGAAAATCTTCTTATCTTAGATTATTTTTCGTGGCATATCTTATAGCCTATAGTCTGTTCCACTATTTTCATATGTCTATCTGTTACTGACCAATGTCTGTTTCACTGTTTGATTTTCTAACTTTGTATGGTTAATAAATTAACAATCCTGTTAATCCCGAAGAGGCAACTGCTGTTGTGATTTTGGGCTTTAGAAAAATAAATTGAATTGAAATTAACTTTAAGACATAGTCAGGCTCACCTCTATGCACAGCTTGGGCTCTGGCACCCAACTCCTTGAGAGGGGTTGGACTGTCCAGTTTTCTGGTGTTGCCCATGGGGAGAGGCGGCGAATTGGTGTGGGCTTGCATATAGCCCCACTGCTCAGTCGCCATGTGTTGGAGTTCAACCTGGTGAACGAGAGGGTCATGTTCCTGCGCCTTTGGGTCGGGGACAGTTCTCTCACTGTTGTGTTGGCTTATGGGCCGAACAGCAGTGCAGAGTACCCGGTCTTCTTGGAGTCCCTGGGAGGCACACTAGACAGTGCGCTGACCAGGGACTCCGTTGTTGTACTGGGGGACTTCAGTGCCCATGTGGGCAATGCCAGTGACACCTGGAGAGGGTTGATCGAGAAGAACTGCCTCACTGATCTGAACCCGAGTGGTGTTCAGTTATTGGACTTCTGTGCTAGCCACAGTTTGTCCATAACAAACACCATGTTCGAGCACAAGGGTGTCCATAAGTCCATGTGGCAGCAGGACACCCTGGGTTGGAGGTCCATGATCGACTTTGTCATCATGTCATCTGACCTTCAGCCATGTGTCTTGGACATTCAGGTGAAGAGAAGAGTAGAGCTGTCAACAGATCACCACATGGTTGTAAGTTGGATCCACTGGTAGAGGAGGAAGCTGGACAGACCTGGCAGGCTCAAGCGTATCATGAGGGTCTGTTGGGAACATCTGGTGGAGCCTTCTGTCAGCAGGGTCTTCAACGCACGCCTCTAGGACAGCTTCTCCACCATCCAGAGGGAGGTTGGGGACATGGAGTCCAAGTTGGCCATGTTCTCCACCTTCATTGTTGATGTGGTTGCTCGTAACTGTGGTTGTAAGGTCTCTCAGGCCTTGTTGGCTTGTGGGACTCCTGAGGCAGCTGACAGGTACTGTCAGGCCAAGCATGCCGCAGCCTGTGCAGTCACTGAGGCAAAAACTTGGGGTTGGGAGAAGTTTGGGGAGACCATGGGGGAGAACTATCTGTTGGCCTCAAAGAAATTCTGGCAAACCCTCTGATGCCTCAGGAGGGGGAAGCAGTGCTTCACCAACACTGTTTACAGTGTGGGTGGAGAACTGCTGACCTTGACTGAGGACGTTGTTGGACGATGGAAAAATTTTTTTTGAGGATCTCCTCAATCCCACTGTCATGTCTTCCGAGGAGGAAGTAGAGACTGAGGACTTGGAGGCAGACTCATCCATCACCCTTGCTGAAGTCACTGAGGTGGTTGGCAAGCTTCTCAGTGGCAAGGTGGATGGGAAGGGTGGATGAGAGCCGTCTTGAGTAGTCATGGTGGTCACTGACAGTGCCTGTGCACTGGCAGACTGGGGTGGTGGTCCCTCTGTTTAATAAGGGGAACCGGAGGGTATGTTCCCACTGCAGAGGAATCATATTCCTCAGCCTCCCCAGTAAAGTCTATTCCAGGATACTGGAGAGGAGAATCCGACCGATAGTCGAACCTCGGATTCAGGAAGAGCAGTGTGGTTTTCATCCCGGTCGTGGAACACTGGACCAGCTCTATACTCTCCATCCTTGAGGGTTTATGGGCATTTACCCAACCAGTCCACATGTGTTATGTGGATCTGGAAAAGGCATTCGACCATGTCTCTGGTGGTATCGGGGGTCCAGGGAGTATGGGGTCCACGGCCCTTTGTTAAGGGCTGTCCGGTCCCTGTATGACTGGAGCAGGAGCTGTGTTCGCATTGCCGACAGTAAGTCAGACCAGTTCCCAGAGCATGTTGGACTCCTCCAGGGTTATGCTCATTGTTTTTATGGACAGAATTTCTAAGCGCAACTAGGGGCCAGAGAGGGTCTGGTTTGGGAGCTGAAAATCAGCTATTTCAAATCCGAGGCCATAGTTCTCGACCGGAAAAAGGTGGTTTGCCCTCTCCAGGTGGGTGGAGAGTCCTTGCCTCAAGTGGAAGAGTTCAAGTATCTCGGGGTCTTGTTCACGAGGGAGGGAAGGATGGAGCGTTAGCTTGACGGGCGAATTGGTGCAGCGCCTGCAGTGATGCGGTCGCTGTATCGGACTGTTGTGGTAAAGAAGGAGCTGAGTCCAAAAGAAAAGCTCTCGATTTACCGGTCAATCTATGTGTCCTACCCTCACCTGTGGTCATGAGCTTTGGGTAATGACCGAAAGGACAAGATCACGGATACAAGCGGTCAAAATGAGTTTCCTCTGTAGGGTGGCTGGGCCCTTCTTTAGAGCTAGGGTGAGGAGCTGAGTCACATGGGAGGAGCTCGGAGAAGAGTTGCTGCTCCTCCATGTCGAGAGGAGCCACCTGAGGTGGCTTGGACATCTGTTCTGGATGCTTCCTGGACGCCTCCCTGAGGAGGTGTTCTGGGCATGTGCTACCGGGAGGAGGCCCAGGGGAAGACCCAAGACACGCTGCAGGGACTATGTCTCTCGGCTGGCCTGGGAACGCCACGAGATTCTCCTGGAGGAGCTGGAGGAGATGTGTGTGGAGAGGGAAGTCTGGGCCTCCCTACTGAAACTGCTGCCTTCACAACCCGTCCCCGGATAAAGCGGAAAAAAATGAATGGATGGATTGCATTGAATCTAAGGAAATTATATTAAAAAAATATATTTTTCTTGTTCAAATGGGGTAAGTGTGATAATGTGATGTGAATTTAAAAAAACAACATAATTATACTACTATAAGCCTGTAATAAGTTAAGTACGTTTTTTTTTTAAGAGCAATAAAGAAAAAGAAGCGGAAAGGTTTATTTTAGTATATGTCAAAAAAGTTACATACTGCTTCAAGCAAAGGGGCTGCTGCCATACATCTATTGTTGGTATTATCAATAACACACTTACAGCACTTAACTCACGCATGTCTTGGGTGGTGGGAGAGTACCTTAAAAGAGCCCACAGTAAGATGCTCTCCACTCTAAGAAATACAAGGTATGAGGTCCAAACCCACAATCTCCTGGTTGGAGGGTGAGGGCACTAACCATTCTGACACTCTGCCTATCGGTGATTGATATTTTAAACTAAACATCTACAAATACCTGCAGTACAATTCCCATAAACTAGCATATATGTAGTAATTTCCTCCTCTGTCAACTTGTGGCACAGTTTGATGGGCAGCTGTGGTCGCTATGGTGATGCACTGTAGGCAACGCTGCTTGTTTGATTAGCTAACAAGCCTACAGTACGCAAACACCTTTCCATTTAGCCTTTCCTTTGGGGAGCATCAGACCATAGGACCGGCTTTTTGTGTACAATCATTTGCATATTCATTTTGCATATGTAAAGGTGATAATAGTTTCATATTTGTAGCCTATATTTTTCTTAATCAATATGCATATGTGTTTATGTTAATTCTACAGTGAATATGCTACAGCCAATTTTGTTTTTGGTGATAACCGAAGGAAATTAAACTTACCAACTACGGCAAATTGACTAATAATAACCACTTATAAGTAGTAATCAGTGGTAGAAGAAGGACTCGAATTTGTTACTAAAGTAAAAGTACAGATACAGAAGCAAAAAAAAAAAGTATAAACAAAAGTAATGAAGCACCCTTTTAAAAATGTACTTTAGGAGTAAAAAGTACTTCACAGGGATTATCAACTATTAAGGAATCAAATGTAATGATTAAAAAAAAGAGTCTAATTTTATACGATTCAATTGACTAAATGCGCTAAAATGAACTCTCAGCCATTCCAGCAGGTCTCAGACCATAAAGAAAAGTATGTTTTACTTTTACTTTTTACTTTACTATTGGAGTAGGAAGTAACAAATATCTCCTGTATATGTTTTGTACTTTGTTACCTTCCATCACTGGTAATTATGAATAGTATGCCATATTTACTTAGACAGTAATTTAAAGCTGTACTGTCTAATTTTTCTTGTGAAAGATTCACTACCTGCTTGTCTCAATGTCCCACAGTACGGCATTAAACTTATCTTCATGGAGACAGGCAGGTAGTGCCATCAGTCCAAGTTCCAGGTCAGATCTGTGGAGAGAGGAGTCTGCTCACAGCGAAAATGCATTTGTTTTGCAAATGCATTCGTGTATGGCCTTATACACAAATTAAGATAGATTTGTGTATAATGCCATACTTCAGAAAGTCAGTTCTTTGAGGAGAGTATTTTCATTGGAAATATCTAAAACGAAAATCTACCAACGTTAAACTTTCTCATTTATAGGCCTGTTAAATAATGATACTCCATAATGATCCATAATTCCATAATATTTATTCACTGAAATCTCTTTACCTGCTAGTTATTCTGTGCATATGTTGCACAATGTTGTTTTAGATTTAAGTCTATGTGTAACAGTATTTAGAAGGGGTATTAAGCGAAATCAACTTTTTGCAGCTTTTCCACATTAAAACACTATTCCCTTGTGAAAAACATGCCTCAAGAGGTTTTATATGTCATCCATTCATGCATGTGTAATATATCCCAGACACTATTTGATCCCTCCTTACGCTTAGCAGTACAAGAATATCCAAAACTCAGCCCACGTCACCCATGCTCCCACAAGATACTTTTTCACAAATGTTCAAAACAAAACTTCACAAACTTGGTGCGATGTTCAGTAGTTTCAATAGCAGAATGCACAGACTCTGATAGTGCTCTGAAGAGGGAGTGACTTAGCATGGGGAGCAAAGGCTGTGGGGACTCAGAGCATGTTAATACATTGTTTTCAGTGAATATAGCATTTTCAAAACAATAAAAGGTAACATCGTGATCTAAATACGTAGCCCAGTGTGTTAGTAGTTAATACCCTATAGAAGTGTAATACCCCTAATAGATTTTTGATTGCATATTGCTTTTCTCTTGCTATTTTTAAACTATGCTAAACTTGGATTCCAGTGTAAACTTGCTACACTGGAATCCCCCCAATGAACTGTACCATACCATAGAATTGGCCTTTTGACACTGTTTTTGCCCCTATCCATTATAGCTTAAAGGCCATTAAGTAGGCTACTGCGTGACATCAACTGCAACGCAATATGACAAAGACATAATGATGACTAGGCTGTACAAAAACATGTCTGAGGGAATATGAATCACCGGCCACTTGTTGAACCACTTGATTGATGCCCATTTTACGCGTGAACCTTGAACAAACACGACGCATTCCCCCATGACGCAGGGATTTCCAAACGACTCCCCAAACATATTCGCATCTTTCCCCGCGGTTCACCTCCAAAAAAAACCCCCAACAACCAAAAAACAGACGTCGTTGGTTGTGTTGCATCTCTTGGTAACAGCTTCACGTGTCTGAGGCAGCCTCCGCTTTTGATTGACAGCCGCGAGGGCCAATGAGCTGCGCGCAAACACGGGTTTTAACGGTGCCTGCTCTTCGCTTGTTCCGCACATCTTCCACTCCGAGCGATAAGGAGAGGGCGGAGTGCGTTCTCGGGCCAAGTGTGCGCTCCTCTCCAAGCTAAAAATATACATACAGCCAGATATATATTAACCATAACAATACGTTCGTTAGTTAACCCGCCCCCTTTGTGTCGAGGAGGTGGAAACGCGTCTTAACTACGGCACTGAAGAAGAGGAGAGGAGAAACGACTACTAGTTCTATCACATCAACAAGCTGTATGAAGCTAAGAGGGATTTGAACACTGCAAAGGCGACCCATCCCCTATATCAACATCTGTGGACGCTCCCGCCAGCCAGGGGGGTCAGGAAGACATGGATGTACTTCGCCTTTCGCTGCTGCTACTGCCGCTGCTGCTTCTTCAAGTGGGAATCGTGCACGGATCCAACCACGGCGCATTTCTCGGTAAACGACTTGTAGCCAGAAGAGGAGGAGGAGGAGGCGGTGGAGGTGGTGAAGGGATCTTACCCGAGCAGGAGACGCGCCGCTCCGGGTATCATCATCTGGCGTACCTCGGTAAGCCCCACCACCAGCAGAAACGCACGGATGACGAGCCCGGAGTGGTTACCGCGTTTCTGCACACCGGGGACTCGAGTACGTTAGCGCAAGCCAATTGCAGTCGCCGGTTCGAGCTCACCTCACTGCGGGGAAGCTCGGAGTCCATGGGCAGCGTCTTGGATACAGTGCTGCACGCCACCAACTTCCTCAACATGATCTTGCAAGCCAACAGGTCCAGGGAGCAGAGTCTGCGGAGGGATATAGAATGGTATCACGCGTTGGTTAGGAGCATACTGGAAGGAGATGACAAGATTCAGCGCGCAGTTGTGACTTTTAACGTGGATTCCTCAGTGGTAGGGCCCGATGTGCTGCTCCAGGCGACGCGGGCAGGCGGGGAGATAGTCCTGCAAGATCTATCCGGGGAAGCGCACCGACACCTGCGTAACCGGAGCGCGGAGACGGAGTGGTACCACGGGGTGAAAGACAGGAAAAAGAAGCCCACGTTTCACAAAAGGGTGCTCAGTCAGGATTTTACGTCGGTGGACAATTCGTTGAAACGTGGGGAGAGTTATATTCCGGATAAGACGCACGTGAAGTGGTCTGCGCCGTACTTGGAATGTGAGAATGGGAATTTTGTGCCGCGCTGGCTTTTGACCCTGTCCGCGGGTTTCTACGGGCTCAAGAGCAATCAGGCTCCGCAATTCAGGTACGTGGATCGATAACAGGTTTAGTGACACATAAAATCTTGTTTGCAGCCCCGATGAGTAGATGTAATAGATTAAAAGTGGGCGCACTACGTAACTTTTCTAGTTAAGGGTCCGCCACCTGCTTGTGCTTGGCTCTATGGAGATTATTGATGCATTGTCAAGAATGTTCCACAATATGGCATTAAACTTATCTGTCTGCATGGAGGCATAAAATCACACCACCATGCACGCAGGCCAAGTTACAGGTCAGATCCGTGGAGAGGCAATCCGCTCAGAGCAAACATGCATGTTTTTTTTCCAGGGGATTTTCAAGCACAAAAAAAAAGAAAGAAGTAATTTATCAGAATCAGAAGAGTTTTATTGCCATCGTTTGTGAACACAGTTCACAAACTAGGAACTTACTTCTGTGACAAAGTGCAACGTAAAACACACTGAATAAATACAAATACAAATAAGGGTATGCACAAAGTTATTAAATGCAAGATAAGTTTAATGCTATACTGTCGAACATTTCAGACAATGCATGTACAAGCAGGTGCTGTACACTTCACCAGAAAAAAGTTACATAGTGCACCTTTAAGTTCTGGTTTAGGACTCATTTTGGTCCTGGTTTGTTCATGATGAAGCCTGGGATTAGAGTGGATTTGATTGTGGGTGTAGATCTCCTGTAGACATATTAGACCTAACTTGGTTTTAGGCTGTGTTCACACTTGTACATAAACTAAATTAAACTGGGACTAAATTAAGACTAAATCCAGAGCTAAACCTGGACTAGACCAGGACTAAACCAGAACTAGAACAGGACCAAAACCAAATCTACATGAGAACTAAACTAAGCTCAAGTGTGAATGCACGCTTAGTATAGTCCTGATTTAACCTTGCTTTATACCTGGTTTATGACTGGCTTTGGTTTAACTCATTGATATAATCTCTTGTTTTGTCTTGGTTGTGTAGACACACTTTAGACCTGGTTTTCTGTTTTTTATTCTCCTATTCATAATACTAATTAGTCACACTTAGCATTGTTTTTGCCTGTTTTGGTCAAGGGTAATATCTGTTTGACCTTTACTTTTACTTATGAATAATTGATCTTACATCATCCTTCCCAAATGTTAATTAGCTCAAACAAAATCCATATCTATTATGGATAGGTGATAATTGTCAAATGGTTGTTGTCCAGTGGCTAACTCAATCTTAGAAACATGTAAAGTTTAATGTAAACAGTTTGTACAAAGTCAATATACTATTTCACTACTAAAATATTCAGCATAAAATAGGGTTCTGACATGGGCTTTTGCAATGTCATTTTGCTCTCGAGGTAGATGGTAGTTCCTGAGTATATTAATAGCATTGGGGCTGTCCTTAGTAGGGATTGTTCATACTAATTAAGATCAATTTCAATGCTACATCTAGAGATAATGAAATAAACGCAAATTTTATAAGCATGAAATAAAAACAATAATGTATTTTTATGGTCACACAAGAAAGATAATTTTTCATAGCATTTGAATGTGACAGGTTTGAGTCAAGTTATAGGCAATCATTAAAGGTGCACTATGTAACTTTTCTGCATGTCTGCCATCACAACAATGTTCTACAGTATGGCATTAAACTTATCTATCTCCATGGAGACAAGCTGGTGATACCACAAGGGCATGCAACAGGTTAGATCTGTGGAGAGGTGACCCCACTCACAGTAAGAAAACATGTTATTCAAGTAGTATTTTTGAGCAACAAAAATGCCTGTAATTAAATAAATGCACCATAGATAAGTTAAATGCAATATTGTGGAACATTCCAGGCAAAGCAATAGTCCTAGTAATAGTTAAAAGCCATCTCCATGGAAACAAGCAGATGACACACTCCACACTAGAAAAAGTTACATAGTGCATCTAAAGAAATGCTTGATTGATATGTTCAGAAATGTCTTCTAAAATCCCCTTATTCTATACTTGACATCTTTTTCTCTCATACCACAATAAATAAAATAAATACAAGTGTACGCTTTCCATAATTTACTAAGCCTGTAGGACCTTGATCTTAACAATTACACACAAGACCATAAAAATACCTATATACCTATACTTTCATTCACGAAATCACTTCTCGAATAACATCTAAAGGCAAGGCAAATTAGCGTACTCTTCTGACCCCATACATTTACATATCCTATACATCGAGGGACCCATACCATATTATATTTCTACTACTTCTCGTATGTGTACCCCCGCTCCTCTCCTATGTGGTTCCCCCTTGTTATCCGAAAGGCTGGGGGGAGAGGGGGGTAGTGGGGTGTTCTCTCTCCGCTCCTCGGTCTTGACAAGGCAGTGTAGCTAAAAATAACCCCTTTAGTGGATGTAGCTGCATTGGAAACCACTGGCTGCTGCAGGCCTTTATAATTCATTTTTCAAACCTAAACCTATACTGTGTTCTGTGCTTTTTCACGATTGGCTTTTTTCTTTCTCTTCGGTGCATGAAGGCTCGATCTGCGATGACTCACAGCCCAGATGAGAGACAAGCAATTAAAAAGAAAAAAAATACTGCAGTTAATGTTAGCAGATATAGTGCTTTACACCGATACTGGCAACATGACAAATAAGAGCAAATATAGAAGAGCTCTATTTCTTTATTTAATTGTGTACTATGTAACTTTTTTGTCCATGGAATATTCTAGAGTATGGCATTAAAAGGATTTATCTTGCCTTAGACATTCCGATATGACATCACATTCTGAACTGATATGACATCATCTTTTGAAATGACGTTTCATTCTGATATGACAGCACATTCCAAAATGACTCCACATTCTGATATGACATCACATCCTGATAATGACATTGCATTCCGATATAACATCACTTTCCAAAATTTCATCACATTCTGATGTGACAG
The DNA here is from genome assembly GCF_009829125.3 of Periophthalmus magnuspinnatus. NCBI lineage: Eukaryota > Metazoa > Chordata > Actinopteri > Gobiiformes > Gobiidae > Periophthalmus > Periophthalmus magnuspinnatus. Next base: position 10,450,468 of record NC_047145.1, on the reverse strand, counting down.
CACATTCCGATATGATATCGCATTGCAAAATGAAACCTCATTCCGAAATGACATGACATTCCAGTATAAAAAGTATTATACGGGCCACAGTCTATGCACATTATGACACTTATTTGTTCATTTTTTAATGACCTTGAACTTGATGTATAAGCATGAGGACTATTTTTTTATGTCTTAAAAGGTTCAATGAATGTAGTTTATAGATCTACAAATACATGTCCATGAAGTCCTACTGGAGAAACAAGTTTGTTGGGTGTTGGGATCATAAAGTCTCCCAAACTACAACACAAAATTACCCACATGCTCATAGATTTCCACAGATCTGTAGCACACGATATCATTTGCTTGCTAACATTTAACGTGGTTGTGTTGATTGCCAGTCAAGTGTAAGTGCCCATATGATCCTCCGCGTTAGTAAATATTTAATCTAGATGACTGGTTGTGAGTTTAGCTTCGAGTGAATCACTAATTGAGACAGTGGAGTCGCTTACAGGCAGTGCAGATTCAAATGAGTTGAGAGCCACGCTAGCATAAGAGGCTATCTCAATGCTAGCACCACAATCACATTAGAGTGGTTTAAAGTTTAAGGCTAGCAAAGTGGCTGTCAAGTGTAAGCATGATTCAGCAGGATAATTGTCTTAGCCTAGAGAAGTTTGCTGTTCTTTTTAAATGATACAATTTGTAATGTGGATAACACATTATAATACCTTCTTAATTAACCTTAATAAAGCATGAACAAAGACTTAATTCTTAATTAAGGGTTTAGGAGTTAGGGTATTAATTAAGCAGTTTCTAAGGCTGAATTTTGTTTAATAAACTATGTCTTTATTATGAATTAAGTGGTTCATGCTTTAGTAAGGCAAATTTTGTTTCAGTTATTATGACGCGTTACTGAAAGTTTTTATCACTGAAGGTGCAAAATGTTACTTTTCTGGTGGAGAATCTGGCAACAGTATTTTTCTATAGAGAGACAGGATTTTTTTGTTCTTTGCAGAGGACATTCCTTTATCTATATAATTATTATTGTAGCCTTTGTGATTTTATAAATGATGAGCAGGTTCAACATAGATTTTTCTTTTTGGATATTTGTTTTTTAAAATAAAAATCTAAACGAAAATCTAATTCCCTCATCTGCTATGACATCACATTCCGATATGACATTTTATTCTGTTATGATATCACATTTTGTAATAACATCACATTCCGATACGAAATCACATTCCGATATGATATCACAACCCAATACGGGAACACACTCTAATATGACATCACACTCCGATACTCTATAATATACTGTTCAGCTCAAAACGTTGAAAACTATAAAAACTACAAACCATCAGTTGAGTATTTTAAACAGACAAGTTGAATGCAATACTGTCGGAACATTCTAGGCAAAGCAATAAAATCTCTATGAAGACAAGCAGAAGGTGTACTCTCCATTAGAAAAGTTGCATAGTGCACCTTTATCTTTTTATTGTTAACTTTTTTTAATAGATTAAGTTAAATGCATTTTCTGTATTGCCATAGCCTATAGCCCCATTCATAAATCCTATTGCTGGAATCTTGCCTTTTCACCTTGCTGTGTCCTTCCTACCCGGCTTAATCTTTCCGCTGTGGTATGGAAGTATCGCACGCCCCATCCTGTGTCTAGCCCCGATAAGAAACATCAGCTCTGGGGGAAGAGGCGGCTAATATGACTGCCTTCCTCCCCCCTCCACGTGAATACACAATCAATACGCCGCTGATGAATTAATAATGAACGATGTCGAACAACAAGCCAGCATGGGGCATCTCCACTGCAGCCTCGGAGAGCTCCAGTCACTCCCTGTTAGAAGGGAAGAAAGTGTGCTATCAGCTAATGCTAAGTTGACTTAATGTTATTATATTAGCAGCTTTAGCTTTTACCCGTGAACAAGAAAATCCGTTGTTCCGTTTTGGTTATAAAATACCCATTGATGTTCGTGCTTAAGGGCACAGAGGCAATGTAAACCTACTTCCAGTGAGATTTGAACCTGTGACATTCTGGTTGGAAAGAGAGAAAGAAAATTTTTATTTTATAATTGCCACATAATGTGACACCATGAATTAAAGGCCCTGTACCCGATTTGTCCCTACTTGAACAAAATGTGTCTTGCCCCAGTACCAATATATTGTATAAGCAGCTCTTGAGGCCAAATTAAATCCACCATGTGTTGTTTGCACCTAATTATAAAGCATTTCATTGTCCGATAATCAGGAAGTGCACTGTAGCATGCTAGTTGTTGTTAGCTTTACTGTGACGACAAAACTCTGCCTTGGTTACTGAAAGTTGTGAAAAGTACTCATCACTGTGAATAAATTATGCTTGTAATCCAGTAGGTGAGTCCACTAGTTCTGTGTTTCACATTTTTAAGGCTAAGTACACATTATATGTAGTTACTTTTTTTTTTTTTTTTTTTTTTACAGTTTTTCCAAATGTCTACTTTTATATTTAGTTAGAAAAGTAGTGTACATCACCAAATCACCAAACATTTTATAATTGCACTATATTTCTACAAAAGTATGATTTTTTCAATTTTTTTAAACTGTATAATAAATAATAAATAAGCATTGTACAATTCATGCGCTGCCTGCCTTAGCTTCATTGATCCAGCTCTGAACATTAGATTAGACAGCCGCTTTATCGACCCTAAAAGTGATACAGGAAGTTCTGGAATGGCATTATTGAACAGTACTGCACGCTACTGTCTCCTCACTTGATTGTACAACTTGTCTTTATTTCTCTAGTGACAATACAGCATCCATCCCATAATATGCACTGGCTAGCTTATAAGTCAATGCACAGAACATTGTAACGGCAGATTGCAAATGCATGGTTCATGGTTACACAGCGAGATGCCAGTCTAGTCATTTTAGTGTACAATCTGGAAGTATCCTCAAGAGACAGAACAATGTAGTATATAGAAAATAATAAATGAATATGAAATGAAAGTTAAACTAAGAGAGATCAGAACAGAATATAAAAATAGATTGCTATCTCAATGCTTTATAGTAACCTATATCATATAAAAGTGCTGTACCTGATTTTTACTGTCTTAAAATGTGAAAAACTGCTCCAAGCCAAATTTCTCCATGAGGAGATTAAATTATTCTTATATTGTTCACTATGATGAGTTTATAAGCACTTTTCACAACTTTCAGAGACCAGAGCAGAGTTTTGCTGCAGCAGGCACAACAACTAGTATCCTAACAGTGCACTTCCTGGCTCAAGGGCGATAAAAACTCTTTGCTTTGCCTAGAATGTTCCACATTGTGGCATTCAACATATGTATCATATTTATTCATTCAGTTAAAAGTATAAAAAAAAACAACAACAAAAAAACACGAGTGAGCGGGATCGCCTCTCCACTGATCTGAACTTAGTCTGGTGATGCCATCTACTTGTCTCTATGAAGATATAGTTTGATGCCACATTGTGGAAAAGCAATAACATATCCATGGACACAAGCAGATGGCTTTTCCACTAGAAAATGGCTTTTCCACTAGAAAATGGCTTTTCCTCTAGAAAAGTTACATAGTGCACCTTTAACAATTAGCCCATCTCCATTATTTCTGCTAGCTTGTGCATCTGATTAGCAGGTCATGTTTTGAGTGAACAGGAGGTTAGCTGCAGGGCACCCATGGTCTGTAACAGAGCGGGACACCTCAGTCTGCAGGGGGCGCAGTAACATCTGCTCAAATGGACCTGCTCCAAATCTATTAGAGAGGAAAGCCCAGCCACACAGGGCCAGGACTGAGGAGGGGCTGGAGGGCACCTTATAAAGAGAAAGCAGTGAATGAATAAGTTTAAGTCTTTGTGACCTCTATAACAGCATTACATTTACAACTTACAACTAAAGCATAATAATGAAAAAGTACTATGCAGGTAAAGAAATGAGGAGGGTGTGGAGGGTTCTATGTTCTTAAAAAAAATTAAAAAAATAAATAAATGTATGGATGTATTTAATTATTTCAGGGAAACTGCATATCAATGTACATTTCTGTAAATATGCCAGAATTAGTCAACAAGGCTATTTTTTATCTGTAGTCCCCTGACAGATGTTACTGTTGGTCAAAAACTAAAAATGGATGGCATTAATCAGGTAGTGGACCCTTCAACATAAAATGTACACTATATTTATTATTCATTCATTATTATGATAGCTTATTCATGTTTTGTTTTTGATGGATGACAATGGCTCATCTCTCTACTTTAATTTAATCAAACTTTTCTCAAATTAATGTCATATTTCACCATTTTATATAGTGTTTTTGCCATAAATTTTGCAGATTGCATGATTTTCCTCTTCTTTCCTGCTTTGATCATAAGTGCACATTGGCTAACATGGCGGTTGTTGTGCATGTGAAGGGTTAACAGCTCCGGAGGTGCTGTGGCTGCTGTCGTCATGGGGACTCCTCCACTCACCAAGGGGTCTGTCAATATCACACCTCAGCCTGGAAATGTCAGCACCAAGCACCAAGCTAGCAGCCACATCAGCTGCTAAGGAAGTCAGCTAGTCTTGCATTAGAATAGGGCTGCAGAATAGATAAGTGTAAGTATTGCGATGGGCTGTGCTTACACTTGGTTCTGTTTTGAGCCTGGTTCAGTTTGGGGGTAGATTTGGTTTGGTTCTGATTTACTGTAGTTCTGATAATATCCAGGTTTAGAAACAAATTTAAGCTTGCCACACACTACAGGATAGACAGTGACAAAGACGCAAAGATCCATATTATCCATTAGTCCTCCGCAAAATCGTTCTTTAAAAAGAAAGAAGACAAAAGTAGTTCCTCACATGTGTCTGTTTACATCCACTGTCTACATCCTAGATTAGCACTAGTGACTTTACTTCCTGTGTGATTTGTTACCAGCCTTCTATGCATTAAAAGCATTTATCTGAAGGATTGCATCATATTTAAAAAAAATAATTAAACTTCTAGTTTAATCTTTTTACGAAACTAGAAGTGCAGTGCTCTGATCTTTGAACACTTAAGAGTTTCAAATCAAGTGTGCGCTCGCAACTTTTAGCTTGTGGGGCACGGTCTCTTTGCTGCCATATGCCGCTGTAGTCTTTATGCCTGGAGGATTGTGTCTTTGTACATTATTTAATAGGTGACACTACCAGTCTAAGTTACAGGTCAGATATGTAGAAGTGCAACTTTATACTCACAGAAAGATGCCAGATCCCCACCAGAAAAGTCCCATAGTGCATCTTTTAAGTTATTGTTCCAATATCTATATGACAAAATTGTGTTGGTGTTATGTTGTGTTCATATCGATGTATAATGGGTTCAGTCCAAGTTTAATAACTCTATAAGTTATAATCCTTGTAAGCACTTGGTTAAGCCCTATTGTAGACCTGATGCTCTCAAGACTTTTTTGTGTGGTTGATGTGGTGGGGACTGTTAAGATATTTTTCTACAATTTTATGATTATATATATATATATATATATATATATATATATATATATATATATATATATATATATATATATATATATATATATATTTTTTTTTAACATTTGAATTATTTTATTACATTTTCACTTTTCCAAATATCCATATTTTTTTAAATCCAATTTTCACTTGTAATTCCGCCTTTGGCTCACCACTTTACAGCTGTAATGCAGTGCACCGCAAGTTGACCCTCCCTGACCCCTCCCTCATGTTACATTTATAATACAGTATAATGACACCTCACTGACACTGCTGACACTTATGCTATACCACATCTATAGACAGATGTATGGGTTTCACTTATATGTTAATTTCCATATTAACACAAGTGTAATTCTACTGTGGCTCGACCCCGAGTCAACCCATCACTCATCCTCTGTCAGATGTTTACAGTATTGAAGGCAGTGTCAAGGAAAGAATGATAAATGTCCCTAATAAATATGATAACTGTAATGGCATATTTGTATTTTGCTTATGGTTTTACTCAGTTGAGGTTTCCACGAGAGATATTTGCACTTGCACTACTGCGAGTGGTTTGTTTCTATAATTGTGATTTGAGTGCATGAAGACAAAACTAGCAACCCTCTAGTTGATGGGGCAGTCCTCAACTTATTGCACCACAGCCATGATAGAGATACGTGAATTCATTAATTTAAGAAATTCTTGAGCCGTAGATATTTAAAAGTAAAGTAAAGTACCTGCAAGAATTAAATAGTATTTTATGATACAAGTAGCAGTAACTTGAGTGTTTGAGTATAAGTTATTTTCCAACCTTGTTTGGGTGGCTACTTTTACTTCTTCATTAAATCATTGTTTTTAACTTAAGTACAATTTATTACCCCTATCCAAAACCATCCAAGTTACACTCACCCCCCTGCCCTAAAGCTAGGCCTGCCGTTACCCCCTCATATTGCCTTCCCATCAGGCTAGAACTACCGTGCACTTCCCCTTGGTTCTCACATGGGCCATTGTTCCATGCGCCCAGCCTCTCTCCAAGGACAGCCCAGGGTACGAGCTCTGCGCCTGGGCATGGAGCAGTGATGTTCGGACATGGTTCACTAGGGCATGTGGAATTAGCTTGCGGCTAATGTTCCAAGCTACAAAAGAACACCATGTTGTTTATGTTGTCTGTGTGTTAGTACTGCTCTATTTGCACAGACAGGATGGTTAAAAGATGGCATATGTGTGTTGTGAAAATGGTACAGTTGAAATAGAGTTCAATAATAAGGGTTGAGAGCGCAAGACGGCATGCCAGGCACACCGGCGCCATCTTGTTTCCAAATGATGTCTCAAGGGTTGCATAACGGAGTTGCACAATATATCATTTTGGTGGTAGCGATGGTTTGATTTGGATTTTTTAACACATATTATACAAAATTGTTGTCCCCTTATCAAAAAACATACCTGAATAATAATAATAATAATAATAATAATAATAATAATAATAATAATAATAATAATAATAATTCATTAATCCAAAGTGGTCTTCACTCAAAATTTCTCCATTCACATTTTGCCAAGATTATTGCATTGCAGATAAAACTCCAGACTTCTCATTACCAGACTCTTTCTTTGGTCAATTTGTGTTTACAATGAACACGACTCTATGAGCATAACATTTTGATAAAGACTTCAGTTGTTTACTTTCTATTGTTCACTCCTGTTTCTGACGGAGCTCAATGCAATGAAGTACTCATCCCAAGGTTACCAAAAGCATGTTTAAAAGAGAATTAAAGCTACAAGAATGCAGAATATGTGTTCCTTAAAATGTATGACAATGCCCAAACGTGAAGAAAAGTTGTAGTAGAGTTTACACATTAAGGGGAGGGTGTATCACGAAGGGTGACAGCAGACATTTTTGGTTGGAGGAGCTATGGGGGTGCTACGAGCTTTAATGAGGAGCTCACTTTACATTTTAATTTAGAGTCTTGTATGGATCCGAGCGCTCTCCCCTCCTTCTACCATGTTTGAGCTGCTGTTTTAAACGTAGTTAACCCCAGTAGTGATTTATGAAAACTAATATGTATTTTTAAAATATATATTTTAGTCTAATTTTGAGCACTGTGGTTGCCATTTGAACATTTTAGTCAAGATTGAATGTGCCATGAAACTGGGGCAAAAATCTTTTGGGGAAATAAAGGGGAGACTCCTCATCACCCCTGTGTGTCGCCTGTGCTTTTAGTGGTTTAAAAAAGGTTCTACTATCACAACTGAGTCTGGGTTGCCAGTGCCAGATAGAGGACACATATACATTTTTCTTATTCTCAGTATATGTACAGGCCATGCCTCATGTGAAAGCTCAGAACCTCCAGAATTCACTCACTGGGCTGCAAAGGCTGCACTAGCACCGATTAATGATTGGCTGCAGGTCCTGGGGTTTAGATAGTGGCTGGTAGGTAGACCTCATTAGTATAAATGTGTTGTTCAGACAATATGAATAGACTTTCCACCTCTCCAAACTCATGTTAATCTTTGGTTTGTAGGAGGTAAAACTGTTAAAGTACCACAGTGTAGTACCATGTTGAGTCCGCCTGTACTGTAGTGCTGTAGCAGTGTCTCTGAGACCATATGTGAGCCTGGCGTGAATGCTAAAGCCCGGAGAGCAGGACGCAGGCAGCCAAAGCATATCAGACATTCTGTTCTTATGGTACTGCTGTAATTGGATAATGCTTAGAGTATGGATTTAACAGAAAGTAAGAGACACAGTGTTATTACCAGCAACAGAAGAAGAGCACTGCTGTTAGACTTGGCATGTACTGAGGCAGGATACAGTGTACACATGGGCATGGGGAGATAATGAGTTTATTTGGGTATTTTGGATGTCATCAGTGATCATTAAAATTAAAGATGATATAAAGTACAAATTGAAATTAGAGATCAAATCACTAATGCTAAAAGTTTCTTTGTCTTATTCTTCTTGTCTTATGTTTCATAGGCATAGGAAGCAACAGAGATGTGAGATTTGTAAGGTTTTTATATTTTATATTGTATTGTAAATATATGTGTATATATATATATATATATATATATATATATATATATATATATATATATATATATATATATATATATATATATATATATAAACTTAATGTTAACCAAAGGGGTAGAGAACCGGAGTGTGTGAGTGATAGGTGGTAATCAGATGCCCCAGATTAGCAGCTTCTACCCCAGGGCAGCTGTGGCTACAAGCATACCACCACTGAGTGTGGTGTGAATGATTAATGTATTGTAACTCCTACAAGTCCATAAGACATACCTGGAAAATGATTTAGTTTCATTCAAAGAAGTGCTCTTACATGTTTTTAAACATCTGTTCATCACCTAATGATGAATTCAGGCGTCAAAATCACAGCAAACGCTTCACGTTGGATGCCTTAGCATTTGAGAGCAGACACTTGAAACTTGTTGACACGTGGCAAATTTTGCCGAAAGTTAAAATTTTTCAACTCTCACATGCGAACGCTTGAAATGTGCCTCAGAAATGTTGGAACAGCCTAGACTTGCATCCCACATAGATTTTACAATTATTCACTCCCCACTATTGCAAGCAGAGTACATCATATAATGCAAATATTTTTTGTTGTGCTGGGAAAAAGCACAGTCTCCGTACAATTACAGGCTATAAAAAATATATATATAAATTCTTTTAAATGATTTAAGTTTTCACAAAGTGAAAGTGAAATAATTCTTATTCCTTGAGGACTTGTTCTTATAATATTGGTTTACAGCATGGTCTGCCACTGCCCTCTAGTGGTCCACATGAATATTTAAAATAAAACGTTTTTTTTTTTCATACATGACAATCTGATTCCTTATGGAGGCACACCGGGCGGAGCAGAGCACCGCTAGCAAGGAGTCACGGCCATGGGCTACACACTTGGCCACAGACCTAGCACAACTAAGAAAACCTTGTATGAAAGTAAAGTGTACATACATTGTTTTTTCTGGACTCGAGATCCGACGACCCCAAACCCCACTGTGGTTTGTGTTATGAAATATTGGCAAGCGAAGCTATGAAGCTCAAAGGGCAAAACGATTACGTGAATAAACTATTTTTTGAGCAAAAATGCAAGGACCTTGAGTGACATATGAAGAAGGAAGTCACACAGTTCTTATGCGAGGTGAAAATGCAAAGGCAACTGAAGTGTCATACAAAGTGTCACTGCTTATTGCAAAAACAGAAAAAATGCATTCAATAGGTGAGACTCTAGTTAAGCCTGCTGCAAAAGTTATGGCCAGCTGGGAAGAATGCAAGTGATGAATTGCATTACTTCCCTCTAATGATGCAGTCCAGCATCGCATAACTTCTATGTCCGAAAATGTCCAAGATCAGCTGATGACACGATTATGCCAGAGTCTGTTTTTGTTTCTGCAGCTGGACAAGTCTACGGACATTGGTAGTGAGGCATATCTCCTGTGCTTTGTGAGAGCTCATAAAGATAAACTGTTCTGCCAGTCCCTCCTAACCAACACACTGTAGGAAGTGATCTTTGAGGCACTAAATAAGTTAATTATGCAGCACAATATTGATTGTAAAAGTTGGTATTTGCCACTGCGATGATTGCCAAACACAAGGGTCTCGTGATGTGTGTGCATGAGGTTGCTCTGTACGCTGGTTATCTTGTGGGGAAGTTCTGCTTCTTTGAATTGCAGAATAACGTGAAGTTATTTCTGCAATATACTAATGAGATGTATGACAGACTTTATGGCTTCCAATGGCTTGCAAAACTGGCCTACCTTGCTAATGTCCTCAGCACATTAAAACACCCTGGATGTGATGCTACAGAGTAAAGCAGTCACAGTCTTCGCTGTGCAGAACAAGATTAACGCTACATGCATAAAAACTGATTTATGGTATGCCTGTCGTGATTGCAATGAATATAAATATTTCCTAACTCTGGCAGACCCTGGATGACAACTCCATTCCAGCATTCAAAGAACATCTGCAAGGCCTTTACATGCACTTGAGCAAATACTTCCCAGAACTGGACCTGGATTTTGAGAGGATTCAAAATCCATTTGTTGGCAAGGGCAACACTGAGACTGTTGGTTTGAATCTTTCAATTCAGAGGGTCAGCAGTCTTGCAACCATTGTGTCCGAAGGAGGACTCAGGATGATGTTCAGGGAGCCAGGCTTGGCAAACTTCTGGGTCTAGCTACAACCTGAACATCCACAGCTGGCTCGAGTCTGCACTGATAATAATGACATTCTCAATCACATATGACTGATATGAAGGGGAGTTTTCTGCACCAGTTGGTTTGAAAACAAAACTGCGTAAGAGATTAAATGTGGACCGTAGCATTAGATTGAAACTCTCCAGTTTGGAGTCACACATAGAGTCACTGATGGGTAATAAGCAGTACCACTCATCTCATTAATGTTCTCATTAGGCTTATGTTGTTAAACATGTTCTTATGATTATCAATGTTACATTGTTCAAATGAGTCCAGTTTATAAAATAAAGGAGCTGATTTATAAACTAAAACATGAAAAAAAATTATTACATAAAATGGAATTTTTTAAAGATAATTAAAAAAATTAAATGCTAAATAAAACATTCTTCATTGCCATTTATTTTAATTAAAAACATAATTCTTTCATATGAAAATGATTAATCTAAATACAATTAAACATAAATTTATGTGTATTTGGTTGTTATGCAGTGGTTGCAGATTGTGGTCCTTGTGGTCCTTTTTTTTTTTTTTTTTTTTTTTGATAAAGTGGCCCTTGGTTTGAAAAAGTTTAAATATTATGGTGATGTAGGAGTAATGACCAGGTCAATAAAGTTGTGCAGTAGACTTAAGTATAGATTTTTTGAACTTATAAAATTGTGTTTCCCTGAGGCGGTTAGACTTTCTTATTGGCTGCACTGTTATGTGGGCTGGGGTCAGACTGAGGGGGCTCCTTGGTACAACAGCATAGGGAATATAACTAGCTATTATTAATTTTATTTATAGACTTTATTGTCCCTGTTGGCAAATGTCCTCTGCATTTGACCCACCTTTCTACCAGTGTGGCTGTGCCCGAGCAGTGGGCGATTTGGCATTGCTCTGCAGGTCTTGAGCCAGAAAACTGATCAATACTAGCTGGAGGATTAGCCTACAAGATCATTTATAATATGAACTATAACACAAGTTGGAGGAGCAAAGCAAGAAGGACTCAGGTTAAATTCCTAGTAGGGCTGCAAATTTAACCGCAATTAAATTGAAATCAGAATTTAAATGGACACAATTGGCAAATCGATATGGCTGCCATTTTTGAAGTATCATCATTTACTCCATAAAACAACAAAATCTCCTGCCTTCTTCTGCATAGAAATATAAAAGGCTAACTCTATAGTATCTGTACAAACATGTTCTGAAATATGATTCTTGTATTAGTTTGTCATTTCACATTTCAGAGTTTTGTTAATTCTTCTGGATGTGTTTAAAATGTGAAATTTAAACAGAATACTATTTTTAAAAAGTGCTTTTTTGAAAAAATGCAATTAGATATTTTTTTTCCAAATTGTTCAGGCCTAATTCCTAGGCAGTGTGGTGTCTTTCTGTATGGAATTTGCATATTCTCCCTGTTTTAAAAACGTGAAAAACAGAACTAGTTGATTTTAAATGGTTTGGAGTGATGCAAAGTTATTCAGTTATTCAAAGTTATGCATAGAATGCATAAGGTAAATGATCCTTTTGAATTCTGAGCATCATAATCACCATGATGAGTTTCTGAAGTGCTTTCAGAGACCAGCACTGCTGTCATGGTAATGGTAATAACAACTAGCAATCAAACACACACTTTCTGATTATTGGACAATAAAATGCTTTATAATTAAATGGAGACAACATGCTGCAGACTTATTTTGACCTAAGAGCTGCTTATACAACATATCTTTAAAGGGACAGGACTGGATTGCTCAAATGTCACTCGCCTTTAGTCCATGTCACTGATTGTATATTTGTCTATGTTGTTGCTCAGTGAAACTTGATCCATTCTGACTCTTGGTGCTTGTGTGTTGCAGAGGCGTGGTGCGAGTGGACATTAACCTGCAGGATGTGGATATTGACCAGTGCTCCTCGGATGGATGGTTCGCAGGGACACACACATGCAACCTGACCACGACAGAGGTGAGTGCGCTGGGGTCGGGGCAGAGAGGTGAAGGAGGTGGAACTCAAAAATAACTCCAGTGGGGCAGACCAGTCCCCTGGAAAAGTGTATTGGATGCAGGGGTAATGTAAGGATTTCTTGGGGCTCAAAGCAAAACATTAAAGAGGGAACGTCAAATCAGCTTTTACCACAATTGACAAATATACAGTTAGAGCTGTGCAGTTAATTAATTATTATTATTATTTAATCTAGGGTTGGATCTCTGTGTAACAAGTTAACTGTGTTTTAAGGAAAATGTGCCTGAAAAAGCTGAATCGGTGCATCCCTACCAAGACACAATGTATCATATGGTACGCCTTAGATGCCACTTTCCCCACAGCGACCATTACCAGCCTTATACATTCTCCTTATGCCCATCTGCCCTTCTGCTGTCAGCTCCATGGGGGGATATTAGTCTGTGTTAAATCCACCTGCCCCTGTGTGAAGGTCTTTCTTTTATCACTGTGACAGTTTGTTTGTCCAAACTCTTCTGCTGTGAAATGAGAGGCACTGATGGCTGCTGCTATCCGACCGTTCAAACAGGGCTGTCCAACTTTTTATCTGAAATAAACTGTATGTCTACTCGGTTCTCACAAAGCTATATATCATATCAGCAAATACTTTTTTTTATATCAATTCTTTAAAGATTAGTGCAACACTTTATAACAACTGCTACTGAATTACCCTTAATAAAGCATGGACAAAGTTTCAATTCATAATGAGCAAATAGTTTATGAGGAATGATTCAGGCTTAGTAACTATTTAATGAAGGGGCTAGAGTTAGGAGTTAACTTTGAGGGTATTACATTGAATTAACTGTCCCTATGCTGGATTAAAAAAGGAACTAAAATCAGAAGTGAACCTGGGTTGCCAGTGCCTAAACCTGCAGATAGAGGACACATACAAGTTTTTCTCATTCTCACTATATGTACAAGCCATGCCTCATGTGAAAGCTCAGGCAAGACACGAAGTAATTCAAAGTGCTTCACAGAATAAAAAAGACATTAAAATTGCAATGCAAATAAATCAAAACATAAATAATCATCATAAAATTAACATTAAAAGAGAAGAGTGCAGAATAATGACCTTTCAGTCATATGCATAACTAAACAGAACCATTTTGGATTTAAACATTGTCAAAGTAGAGGCCTGTCTCACAACTTCAGGAAGACTGTTCCAGGTTTTAGCTGCACAAAACTGAAATGCTGATTCCCCATGTTTAGTCCTGACTCTGGGCACCAGCAGGAGGCCGGTCCCTGAAGTCCTCAGAGTGTGAGATGGTTCATATGGCACTAACATGTGGGAGATGTACTTTGGCGCTAGGCCATGGAGAGACAAGCAGAGCTGCTTTAAAGTCTATTCTCTGAGCAACAAGAAGCCATTTCAAAGACCTGAGCACAGGTCATGAGAATCAAATCGTCATGAGATCCAAAACACCAAATTTTAACAAAAACAACTTGGCCATCATGTGCAATATTTTTGTAATTAAGATTAAATCAGCATTAAAACTGTTCAGCAAAAGCTGAACAATTGATCGCAACATGTTTATCTCATATCTGGGGGACATAGATAGGTCAATTTTATATATTTTATATACTGTTATAGTGTTTTTTTTATTATATCGCAGTGTACAGAAATGCAAAAGCTCTACCACAAGTTGCTGTATTGTTAATGCTTATATTGATGCGAAACTTCATATCACTCTGCCTGAAATCTCTTCTCTTAATTCCCACTCACTCCTGGCTGTGATTTGTCCACTGTACAATGCTCAGCTGCTGGATCAGGCTGCTGTATAATGCATGTGGTGTAATGGATGGCACTGAGCGCTCCTTAATAATGCATGTTTCTCTTTGTCTGAATACTTCCATAGAGCACCGGACACTGGACGTACATTCCTCACATGATGGGGCAGCAAAATTTATCGCAAAAGCTGCAGTTTTTCAAGTACCATAATTTCCTCCACAAACATCAAAAAGTCCTGTCTTATTCTGCATAAAACTGCTAACCCTGTAGTTTAAGTCTGTACAGACATGTTCTACAATGTGATTCTTGTATTAGTTTCTCATTTCACATTATGTTATGCCAAAGCTCGATGACTTATTGGTGTGCTTGTAAATGAGAAAAATCATCGCAGAAATCAATATTTTATCCATGGGTTTCAGAGTGAGGATATCAGGACAATTAGCAAATTTCAATCAAAATATTACATCTTAATTAAATCCTTCAAAACAGAAAAATATCATCCTTTGAGTACAGGCCCCATACTCAAATTCTCCAGTTCTCAAACAGCATTAGCTGGATTGCTGATAAAGTTAAAGGTCCTGTACCCAATTTTTTTCAATGTATTTGAGAAAAACATTTTATCTTGATAATCAGGAAGTGCATGTTAGCATGCAAATTGTTGTTAGTGTTACTGTGACGGCAAAACTCTGCTCTGGCATCTGACAGCTGTGAAAAGTGCTTATAGTGCTCGGAATATACGATCAGGTACAGTGCCTTTAAGTTGTGACAAACGTAAGACCATTACACACTGTTTTTTTCTAGTGAAGCCATGTGAGTTACTATATGAGACTTTGGGATGAGAGCTGATTGACTGCAAAGGCAGCCTGGTGCACTATTCTGTCTGAAAAAGTTGTTCTAAAGAAGAGCAAGTGGCCATGAATTCATGCATGTAAATACAAGGAAAGGTTGTGTGAGAGGTAGGAACTAGTTTAGACAGATCTTTACTATCTTTCATGGTTTGAAAATCAGGCACCCAAAGTCCATCATCTGTATGTCTACTAGATACATTTTCACTAGTAGATGGCAGATTTGCTCCTTTTCAAAAGTAAAAGGTAACTTTTTGATCTAAATAGCAATTAATACCCCGTAGAAGTGTAATACTCCCTCTTTAAAGTCCATACCTTCACCATATTCTAACACCATTCACTAAACAGACAACCAACAGCCATTGTTTAGCCATTCTACATGCAATAACGACATGTGCAATATACGTCTCAAGTCTGAATATAGCAGTCGTGTAGGTGGTAGGGGACATCGTGTCATGTGTGGTGAGCGTTGTCAGAAGTGTAGGGCGTTTGGGTCCAGGGGCAGCTTTCATATGGGGATGAAGATGAATGCTCCAATCAATTAGCTTATTGAGGAGAACAAGTACGGCCCTCAGGGGACATAGAGCAGAGACGTGGACTGACCAATCACTCCACACCACAGCCACTGCTGAGGCCCACAAACCAGAGCTCAAAGTCAAACACTCAACCGGGAGAGACTTAAAATGAAGGGAGTAATCTGTGTCAGAACTTGGCAGGTGACGATATCTATATTAAAGGGGCTATACCTGATTTATTCATATAATACATCTAAAGTAAAGTTTGTTTTCCCCAGTACAGATATATTGTAAAAGCAGGTCTTAGGGACAAATCTAATCTGTATCTAATTATAAAGCATTGTTATAGTCCATGAACCAGGATACAGGCCAAATGCCGGTGTTTGCATGCTAGTTGTTGTTAGCATGCAACCATGCTAGTTGTAATGATGGCAAAACTCTGCTCTTGTCTCTGAGAGTTGTGAAAAGTGCTTAAAACTCATCAAAGTGAACAATTAGGAAGCTAGAATAAGTTTGGACAACTTAAAAAAAATAGTTTAAAATGTTTGTGTGTTATTGCCTTGGGACTACACAGCAATTGAACAATTACACTATAATCTGTCTTATTTACAGTATTATTACAGAGCCTTCTATAGATGTTGAGCTAGGCCTGGTCAGGAGTACCTAGCTGAAAGAATCTTCGACTTTTACTTGTAATTGTTACTAACTTGCACTTGTGGTTGGCACTTCTGGTTGACACCTCCTAACGTTTCTATAGAAAAGTCAATACTGTTGCTGCTAAAACATTATATAAAACAGGCTGATGTGTAAAATATTCAATGTACATGTCACCAATGAGTCAAGAATGCACTGATTCTCGATTCTCGATTTGTAGTCTGTATATATATTTGCCCCATACTAAATCACACACAAGTGGAAAAATGACCACAGATAATGGTGACGCCTGTGACAACTTCCTGAAAGAGATGAAGCATTATATATTTTTTTAACTTTCAAGATACCGTAAATTTCGGATTATAAGCCGCTACTTTTTTTCCACGCTTTGAACCCTGCGGCTTTTACAGCAGTGCGGCTTATATATGGAATTTTACTGGATAACGGCCCCTGGGGGACGCTCTCTAGCTGTAAACGTAAAAGTGAGACAGACGTGGGGAAAGATTCTGCTCTGAAGAATTCACTAGTTTTGATTTTGAACGATCATTTTGCGCATCATGAAATGGATATGATGCAGTTTTTAAGATAAAGAAACAGAAAGGAAACAGAGCAGGGGTCGGCCTTTAACACGCAAAGAGCCATTTGGACCCACTTTCCACATAAAATAAAACACTGGGAGCCGCAAATACTTTTTGACATCTAAAATGAAGATAACACTGTGTATAATAACAATAATGTAACGGAGTAATGTAGGTTTTACTTTCACGGACAAGCCTTCTACACGTGGCAGATAAATATGGCAAAAACAACTTAAGTGCATTAAAAAAATAAAACTCACCAAACCGCTGCATCATGCATCGCGCTGATTATGTGATTATGTCTACTCTACTCCGCAGTTTCTTTAAAAAAACAACAACAAAAAAACTCGTAGCGTATCGTTTAATCCCAGGTGCTTATTCTCCATGTGCCAAAGCAGTTTTGAAGGTTTCATTGCCTTATTTGCTTTTCCGTATGTTACGCAGAGCAGACTCTGTGCAGTGAGTCACCTGTAGCGACAAACCCAGATTTTAAGTAGGCATTGTCTGTTAAATTTATCTTTCTTTTTCTTGGAGGTCGTAGTCTCTTCTTCTGGCTCCTCAGTTGTCCTTTTCCCCTTTGTTAAAAAGATCTCCAAAGACTTTTGTTTTGGCTCATTTTCACTCGCTTGTGGCTCTAGTTTTGTGCGTCGTGTCTGATGTGTTATACGTGATACGTCACCGCGGAGACAAGAGCAGATAATATACTTGCTACTACATCAAATAGATTTCTGTGGCGATTTCCAGCAGGGTTTTCATGATACATCTACGGACGAGCTTATTAGTGTGTCATTAGGGACGGGCCAAAGTTGCTCCTGACCCCTGTGCGCACAGCGTCTGAAAATCAGGGCTCTTTACGCAGGACTGTGAGCTGTGTTTGTGTCAGTTCCCAAGCCACGCAGAGCCGCAGTATGAGGCGGAAAGAGGCGCATACGGCTCCGGAGCCGCGAGTTGCCGACCCCTGAAATAGAGCCACTGCACGTAAGCTCGGCATCAATGAATCCAACTTGGTCAATGTAAAAAGACGACAAAAGTTTTCAGAGGAAATAAAAGCAGATTTTCCGTGTTGGTGCAGCTTTATTTTCTAAACCTGCAGATGTGTTCATCCCGTGTTGTTGTCGTGTTGGTGCCAATTTTCAGGCACAGTTTAAAAAAAAGCGTGTCGGTGCACCGTCTTTCTGTGTAAATGTCTCATGTTACAATATGAAAACCTGCGGCTTTTATTCAGGTGCGGCTTATATATGTACAAAATTGATTTTCTCTTCAAATTTAGCTGGTGCGGCTTATATCAAGGTGCGCTCTGTAGTCCGAAATTTACGGTATTTTGTTGTATTTCAAGCAAATATCTGTCAATGTGAATATCTATGTTGACCCCTCTTATAGGTCATTCCAGCCCCTTTACATAGTGGCAGTTGTCTTGTCCTGCTGCGCCTTGACCTCGGTCTATAACATGTCTAAACTGGAGCTTCACATCTCCATCACAGGCTCATTACTGTGCTCTGAACCCAGGAGTCCACTCCTAATGACATCATCAACATGAGCCGGCAGATGTTGGGTCCACCTGGGTATACAGCTCATGTAGCCTCACCTGCTGACACTAAACTGTTTATGCTAATTTCACAAAGGAGACATTTCAGATAGAAAAACAATATTTAAATTCTTAAAAGGTACAAAAAGCTGTTTAAATTTGACCTGAAAATCAATCATTTTTGTCATGTTGATGAATATTTTACAAGTGCTATAGTGATAAAGCAAAACTCATCCACTTCCAAGTGTATTACCACTACCACTACCACTACTACTACTATTAATACTAATACTATTATGATTATGATTACTACTTGATGTGAGTCAGTGAAGTGAACAAGTGATCTGTTCTGTGTAGGCTTTTATAAGAATAGTGAATCTTCAAATTGAAATGAAGACAAACAATAACTTAATGGGTAATTTTATTTTATTTTTTTCATTTTTACTACCTTGCACTTACATAATTTAACTAATGAACTAGTTGTAATGTTTGTAACATTGTATAAGTTTAAATTTCATGCTTTTTGTTGATGATTTATCTGATCTAGCAGCCTAATTAGCGCTAGAATTAGTATGAAAGCTAACATCTGCATAACTTCTTAATTGGTAACAGAAATATATTCCTATTTCCTCCAAGCACCACAAATACTACTGTGGATTTTTATCAGATGGAGCTGGAAGCTAGATATTGACTCAAATGTAACAAACATATAGGCCTAAACATTGACCATTTGTTTCTGTTGTCTAAAATCAAAATTCATATTTTAATTTTTTTTTTTAATTCAGTAAAGGACTTAGCAATAACTCCTTTAAGGTTTGGGGTATGCATTATTGAAATAATTGCAAGTACAGGAAGGGATGGAGATAGGGGGCAGATGAAACAAATTTTTTAACACTCAAGTCTTAAATGCAGGACAATACAAAAGCATGCATGAATCGATTCAAATGGAACTTTATTTATTTATTTATTTGACTGGGACAATGCATATTGATGAAAAGACATGATTCAACATGAATGTAAATACGCCAGATTATAGCCAAAGGCTAATTTCCATCTGTTGTCCCAACTCTGTGTACATTAATGCTGAGAGAACACTGTTAAAACAAAGAATAAGCTAGAACATTAATTTGAGTACCAGGCTCTGTGCACAGCTGTTCTAAACACGTCACTGCTGGAAAGGTCTATATATGCTACTGTAGTACAATATGTTTTTGTACTGAACCCATTATAACATTCCCTTCGCATTCCCATTTGCTCTTATTTGCCTTACAATTCCTGAAAATTCAGAGAATTCTCTATGACCTCCACACGACCTTCAACCCCTACTAAATATAGCCATTCTTTTGTGGAGTCCATTTGAGCTCCTGTCTTTGTTTCACAATCTCCTCTGGCAGCTGCAGCTAACTTACACACATGAAACAAAAGAAGACAGGCTATCGACAGGGACACACTAGCCCGGCTTTAGTGCTGCAAGGCTTGGGAGGGGGCTCAGACACGGGCTGGGGTAGAGGAGGGGTCCTGGATGAGTGCTGATAGGGAAATTAAGCACCATATGATACCAAGCATGACCCTATAGGCAGTTTGTATGGGGGAGTATGTGGTTATAGCTATTCAGTTTTGGTCTTTAGTATCGACAGAAAAGGCAGAAATCTGAGCGGCTTAAAACATAGATGGGAGCGTATAAGTCTAAGTCCAAGGGGATGACATTAAAATATGCTTATAAAAAAGTATTATCACTACTTTTTTTTATAAGCCCTTTGCTGTATGAATTTGAATTTTTTATCATTGTATCCCAACTAAGGTTGTCAGAAGTACTGAACATCAGATACTAGTATTGAAACTATGATCTGATGTTGAAAATAACATTCTATAGTCTAAATAAGGAATTTTTAAAAATTATTATCATTGTGGTATCGGTATTGAGTCTATTCCTTTCTATCGAAATCGAGTTTGAAATTTTAGTGTCATGACAACGCTACTATTATCTGCATAGGCCACTAGAAAACACATTACCTTGTTTTATGATATTAAATTAAAATAATAATATAATTAAAGTGCCCAGATTATGCAAAATTGACTTTTTAGAGCCTTTAACCATGTTATAATTGGTTCCCTTCCCATCTACACACTCAAAGTTGTATTTAGAGCCTATAACTAACCATAATTATTTTTTTCACCTACTTAGCAATATGCAAATGCTAACTAGGCTAACTCAAAAAGTCCCCCTGCACACACATTAAGGCACCATACCTTTACCACATCTTTGTATTCATACTATCGGTGCTATGAGCTTTGCCTTTTTATGCAGATACGTTTCAAAGCTTCTAGTATGAGCTGTCCATGGTGCTGAAATGCGTAATGAAATAAAAGAGCATCTTGAATCTTGAAATAAAAATAACCATGGTAACTACAAAAGTCTGCTTGTTGTACCCTTTATGTCAGCGCTATATGTCAGATGCACATGTACTGAACAAAGCAGGGAAACCAATTAGAGAGCTTCAGAGGACATCACATAATATACATGCATGCTCATATGTGACCACTGGCACTGTTAAGACTGTACTCTTTGTTCCTTAGACATTGCATCTAAAGAGAGAATGTTGTTAGTGCTATAATTTATATGGTTTAGTCTATTTTGGCTTTTGTGATTATTATAAGTACATGTCTGGTGAAGGTGGACTTTAGACATATGTGGGTGCGCTTTATGGAGAACCACCTGATGACATCACAAGGTGGAACCAATAACTTTGAGCTTTTTAATGTTTCTCTCAAAAGTCATTTGCTTGTCCCTAAGAAAATAGAGAAGTACAATGCCGTACTGTGGAACATGCCTGCTGTGTGTCCAACTCCTATCATTTGCCCCCCTTTAAAAATTGGCTATCCCTCTCTTTCATTCTTTCTCTCTCTCCCTTTTTCTCCTTCTCTCTTTCTCTCTCTCTGTCGTATTCTCTCTCTCCCTTTTTATCTCTTTCTCTCTCAGTCCCTCCCCCTCTCTTTCTCTCCACCCTTTCTTCTCATCTTCCTTTGCCTCCTTCCATTTCTTTTTCTCTCCCTCCCTCTCATTCTCTTTCTCCTCCTCTCCTCTTCCTGCCCATCTCTCCCTTTCTCGCTCTCTCTCCCCCTCTCAACCATGGTCTCTTCCTCCCTCTCTTTATTATTTTTGGCTTACTCTCTCTGTTTCCTTCTCTTCCTCACTCTCTCCCTCTCCTTTCTCTCTCTCACCCCCCCATCTTTCCCTTTCTCACTCTCCCTCCCTCCCTCTTTCACCCCTCCTCTCTTCCTCCCTCCCTCTGTTTTTGCCTTTCTCTCTCTCTGTCTCCTTCTCTCCCTCCTCTCTCTCACCTTTCCTCTCCCACCCCCCCATTCTCTCCCATTCCCTCTCTCCACCTTCTTTCTAAATACAAACTTGTAAAAGTGCATGCTCTGGGGGCTGTGGGTTTGACATCAAGCCCCTCACCTCTCCTATCTCCCACCTCCCCTCTTCCTTCTCCCCCTCCTCTCCCCTCTTCCCTCTCCCATCTCCCCTCAACTCTTCCCCTCTGGTCTGTGCTGTTCTGGTCTGCAGTGCACTCCTCCGCTGCTTTTGTCCTAATGACACACAGTGAATTAGACCAGAGACCTCTGAGCCATTTATATAAGCACGTGTGTAGTGAGGTCATAGAAAGTGTTGTTTACCTGTCCCCAAACATGGAGTCTGCTGACGAGTTGTGATGTGTTTTCCACTTGTTTTGAGAGACATCTTGGTGTTTCATTCGGTTGTTTTGGAAGTTACAAAATAGATAGTAAAGGAATGGTAGAGTCCATCTGCAGAGGATTGAAATATATGGCAAGGGAAAAATAATGACCAAAAATAAAATAAAAAAATATATTATAAAACGGTATTAACTTAGGGTAAAGAGAAGAAGGGACACAGGGAAAAAGAAGGAGAAAGACATACACGGGGAGAGATGGGGGTACGCTAGAGCTAGAGCGAAGAGATATAGAGGTAGAAGAAAGAGGAGAAAGAGGCAAAGATGGAGCAGGGAAAGAGAAAGAAAGCAATAGAGGGGGTAGAGAGAGAGAAGTGAGAAAGAAAAACAGAGAGATAGAAGGAGAAAAAAAAGAACGACAAGGGAAGAGAGAGAGGAAGAGAGAGAGAGGGGGGGGGGGGCTGTCATAAAGAAATATGAGCCACATCTTGTTTAATTACCGCAGCACAGGTGAGGCAGGAGAGAGAACGCAAAATGGCTTCCGTATGAGACAGCCAATCATTGTCAACACTGCATAATTAATTACCAATATCCACAACACATTATTTATTTATTTTGGATTATCTTTTGTTTTCTAATCCATTGTACAGTATCGAAATGTATCAAAAAGTTGTCAACTGAAATTTTGACACCTTTTCCAGGAGTAGTACTACATATATTCACAGTACTCCTCTCAAGTATTTTTATGTTGTTAAACTAACTGAGCACATACAGCTCCTCTTCAATCAGTCACATGAAATACAGTGAACTTGAGATGGCTCCTATGGATAAAAACTCTACTTACACGATACTGTATGCACTTTTTCATACAAACATAAGCCATATCAAGTGTGTATAAATTGCAATTGAAGTTGTTACAAATTGCGTAAAACAAAATATATTTTCATTGAAAAATCTTGTTGTACCTGTAGTTAAGACCTCTACAGACATATTCTGTTTGTCAGTTCATATTTCAGTCCTGTCTTAAATGTTAAGAATTTAATATGTACAGTATTGCAAATTGAATTGAATTTTCAGAAAAATCACAATATGATACAATAATCCTGCTTTAGGCCTGGTTTAGATCTGGTGGTACTCACGGCCCAAAATTGTAGATGGTACTTGGAGTGGAACATTTGAAAACTACTGGTGTATATTATAAGAAGCTTCATCCCCAGAGAACTCAGAGACCAGGACTTGTCAGTGCACTGCAATGACAGGAAGCATGCTCAGACCAGACTCAAGTGGGACATAGCCTGGGTTATTCCTGGCCAAATCCAGCCCCCTCCACCCCACCCCCATATGTAATCCCTGTCTCCGGGCGGGACCTATCACAGGAGGACAGGTGATGCGGGGAGGCAGCCAGGAGCAGGAGCAGGTCGGACCTGTCCTCCGTGCAGAACGTCAAAGGGCCACTGAGAGCACCGGTGACAAAAATAAAGTCTGATTTTTTGGGCTGTAGCTTTGGGGATATTTGAAGAGTTGTTTAAAGCTGACTTATTATGTAAATCAACTTTTTAGAGCTTTTAACCATGTTATAGTTGTTTCCCCTTCTCATTTACCCTCTCAAAGTTGTATTTAGTATTTAGTATAATCTTTATACATCAAGACATTATGGCTCCGATCTATCCCCGCTTTCACTGACACCGATCTACCATTTTGGTATAAATGAAAAGAAAATGAAAAGAAAAACTCAGTTACTCGCTAGCATGATGTGCATCTATCTCTCTCTGTTGTGATGACGTTTATGGCGGTGTCAGCTACCATTGGGCACTGCAGTTTTCGAAAGCGGAAGTTAGCGGATTTGTTTCTTTTATGAAGTTGTACTAATGAACTAATACTATTTAAAATGTGCAAATGATAACTTAATGTTGCACTGGTGTCATAGATTATAACTATATAGCAGACACAAGTACAATATACAGTATCTTCTTTAACACTTGTTTCAGGAATTTCACCTTAGAATTATTGGGTTCTATCAGATGTTTTTTTGCCGAAATTGAGTTATTTATATATTTTTGGTCCTGAATATCTTCTGTACACTTTAATCAAGACTGTGTAGATTGTGGTACATTTTTAGGTCTGTATGAGCAAAAATCAGTTTCTCAATTCCACTGTGTTCTATGAGGGGTTGCAACTTTAAATCTCAGTATCTCAGAACTACCCAGAGGTAGAACCATGAGTTGTCAATAGGAAATTTAGTACAAATAAATAAATAAATTAAAACATTAAAATAAAAAATCCTTCTTGATGTATCACTTGTATCCACAATCTTGTTCTTTAGGTTATTACTCAATGTTCATGAGCGTAAGTGAGGGTAGGAATGTAGATTGACCAGTAAATACGAAAGCTTTGCCTTTTGACTCCCTCTTAACCACAACACTCTGATACAGTGACCGTATCACTACAGACGCTGCACCTGTCACGCGCCATCCTTCCCTCACCTTTGAACTGAAATACTTGAACTCCTCCACTTGAGGCAGGAACTCTTCATTTACCTGGAGAATATCGAAATCAAGTTTGAAATTTTAGTATCGTGACACTACAGTGTACCTTTAAAAATGTCATCTTATAAGAAAACTAGCCCCAAAACCATAATGTGTTTTGATTGCGGAAAAGGTCATTTTAAAGGCGAACATCTTTTTCAATTTTCTGTAATGGAGGACAGGAGCACATCCATTCTGCTTTTGTGAAAGATCACGGAGACCTGATATGTCTGCTGGGACTGAAACTGATGTGTTCAAAGACCCTGGGGATTCTGAAGAATGTGGAAGTAAGAGCCATCAGCAG
Source organism: Periophthalmus magnuspinnatus (assembly GCF_009829125.3). Lineage (NCBI taxonomy): Eukaryota > Metazoa > Chordata > Actinopteri > Gobiiformes > Gobiidae > Periophthalmus > Periophthalmus magnuspinnatus. Next base: position 10,425,478 of record NC_047145.1, on the reverse strand, counting down.
GAGAGCATAAACCCAGTCGGGGCTGTCCATTTGTGGCTAGCCCGTCTTGACAAGGCAACCTAGTAAAATAAAACAAAAACTTCTGCAAAATTCAAATTACAAAACATCTAGAAGTGAAAAAATAAAAAAATTAAAAAATTAAAAAAATATGAAAATACAGAAATTACAATAAAAAATAATAAATTAAAATGAAAAAGAAATAATTAATAAAATAAAACAAAACAAATTGTCTGTTCTTAATATAGATTTCAATTTGACCTTGTTTAAGATAAACCATGACCTCAGTCTGCTAAGAATGCCCCAGACACTGGAGCTTTGTCGGGGCAGCTGCTCGTCACACCCCCCGATCACACCAATGAGGGTTTCGCTAATTTGATATCAGACTGACAATTAAACCATGTCTTCAATAATCAGACCTTTGCTCTTTTGTCTCCTCACATACTCCCTCTGTTTGGAAATAAATATGTAAAAGGATCCTACTGTGTTTTACTACGTGAGTGTCCTATTAGTGATTTTTCTCAGCCAATATGATATCCAGTCTCTGTCTCACTGTTGTGGTTGGGAATCAATATGTGCAAGAATTTATAAAAAGAAAAAAAAAAAGTATAACTGGGATATAATGTGATTTGCATTATCATCCCTCCATAACCTGGCCCCCACCTACATCTCTGAGCTCCTCCACCACCACACACCTACACACTCTCCGATCAGCCGATGCCAACTTCCTGTCTCCCCCCCATCAGGACTAAGCATAAGACTAGGGGACAGTGCCTTCTCCGCTGGTGCTCCCACCCTCTGGACGTCCCTGCAACACATCAGACTCTCATCCACACTCACCGTCTTGAAAAAAGCTCTGAAAACTCAACTATTCAAAACTGCCTTTGAATAACTGCATCTCCTTTTTTTAAAATCTCTTTCTGTTTCGTGTTTTGTCTGTCTTGAATTGCATGAAGCGTCTTTGAGTGTCTAGTGTTAATAATAATAATAATAATAATAATAATAATAATATTATTATTATTATTATTATTATTATGGGGGGGGGGGGGGGATGGAAATACTGACCAAAAGCATGTTTAAAAGGGAATAAAGCAACAAGAATGTACATGTGTGCTTTAAAAAGACATTGCAAAGTATCAGTATCTTGTCCATTCCCATAAATTTGCCTCACACTGTCCCTATGTTTTTTGTGTTCCCAGTGCCTGCCAATGCGTGGTTATGGCTTTGTTCTCGACAAGTACCAGTGCCAGTGTAAGAAAGGTTTCTACCACCCCAGCCGAGTGGCGGTCAACAGCTTTGAAAGTAAGTCTCAAACAGAAGTACATATTTCACTTTTCTACTTTTAAGTATTGACTCCATAAATACATAAGTCTGGATGTGGGTTCAAAAGATGCTTGGAAGACATAGAAAACCACTTCGGGTAACTTTCTGATGAGGGAACAATGCTCCAAAAAGCATTCAGCATGATGCCCCCTCTTTAATATTCTAACCAATCATTCGTTTATAGTACTCCCTTTATATTGTCTGTTACTTTCTAACACTTTATATAACTTCTATCTAATCCTATTCCAACTGCCAGTCAACTACAGGCCCAAACAAAGCCATGAGTCAACAGCGTGGAGCTCCTAAGTCTTTCTATTTGTGGATCAGCCGTAGCTTTGAGAAATGGAACGGCTTCTTTTAAAGGCAAAATCCCTCAGATCTGGTAGACAATGGCCCTCAAAGCTCCACAAAGTCTGGGTCTGTCAACGTTTTTCTGCTGGGCCAGCTCTGTGGGAAGCCTATTGCAAGTAAAGACAGGTCTATTAGGGAACAATGTGGGGATTTTTGACCCAGTTTGTGCAGGCTATAGAAGTTTGTGTTAATGATTTTTATTTTGAGAGCGGATTTACACCTCAAGTTGTCCACTGAGACAGAAGTATGAAATGCTTTTAATAGAAGGAGATTTAAAGTAGTACACAACATAAAAGACAGATGATTATAGCTTTATTGGTAAGTCATTTTGTCTCGTTAATAGTATTTTAAAATTGGTTTTGATATTAAGCAAAAGGGTAGCTTTAAACTGATTTTCTCCAATTGGCAACAGCAGGTGACACAATCAAGCCAAGTTACAGGTCAAACCTGTGGAGAAGCAACCCTCTTTCTACATGTGACAAGCACGTGGCATAACCTTCCTACATATTACAAGTTACATATTGCACTTTTTAGTCTGGTCACCAGTGAATCTCCCCAAGTTCAGATGGGCATGATTGACAGGTGGATTAGCCAATCAGGGATGTGCATGATCAGTCTGTATCAAAACCAATATGACTGCTTACAAGGAAAAGGTGAGAGTAATTAGATTACATTTTCTTCAACAGAGAATAAAGAACAAGGTGCTCACTTCATGCAGTTAATCAAATTCCTTACCACACACATATATACCCATCTACTCTTTTCTCAAATACATTTTTTCACCGACCTTCCCATGGAAACGCTATTCTCTTTGCCACCTGCTCTTGATGCGTGTGTGCATGTGAGCGGGCGGAGCGGTGGCCTCCATGTTGACTTTGCGTGTGGACACATATAGATCGGCGCAGTGCTGTTGACATGATGTCGATGAATCCTTGTAAGGTCAGGGAGGGATAAGCTTCCATATACTCTGCTCTGTCATCCTGCCACTTTATCTGCTCCATCCTCACATCCTGAAGATCAATACAGCAAAGAGCAGTGCTACTCACAAGCAAGAGTAGAAGCGAGAGTGGGGTTTAAGTTGTACAAATTGGTGATGTCTTAATTTCAGATAGAGAGCAGACATCATCCCCCAGAAAATCTACAAATATTGAGGTTGGGTTTAATGCCAAATATTCTTGAGTAGCAGTGACTATCCCTGTTACTTCTACCTGCTTAAAGTTCCATAGGTTAAGTGAGCTTCCCCTGGTGTTGGGCAATTAATCACATTTGAATTGAGATTGAGATTTAGTCATTTCTAATCATCATTTATCAGATTGGGTATATTTAAAAGTGCTGTACCTGATTGTTACTGTCTTAAAATGTAAAAAACTTAAATACTTTGTAGCAAACCAAAGTTATTTCTTACTTAACTTGTGCTTTCCTAGCATCCTAATTATTCACCACGATCAGTTTTAATCGCTTTTCACAACTCACAGTGCGGAATTTTGCCATCACAGTAAAGCTGCCAACAACTAGCATGCTAACAGGGAAAGCAATAACCACTGAATGGAGACAAACAGGTGGCGGACCCTCCTTCCTCCTTTCAGCCTTAGGGTTCTTGAAATTTCATAATCATGTCGCAAATTTGTCTGTATACAAATTAAAAGTTATGTATATAGCAGACGTAAGTATAGATTTCCCCTAGTGAAATGTGGGTGGAGTTTTGTGACGTTTCATGGCCCTAGAGCACAGTGTAATGACTTGACTGAGGCCTGATGAGCTTGTTCATCAATACCAATGATGCCTCTGACTCACTTGGCCCTTTAAATATTAGTCTTGGCTGGAGGGAGCAGGAATGTAAACACGTCCTGCTGTTTTGGTTTGATCTGAGGCAGATCTAAATGAGCCCTCTTTGCTTTTATGGTCCATTCACTTTTATAGCTCAAATTTCCTTCATTACACAGCTAACATATTCAGCGTTAGCAGCTACTGTTTTTAGCCTGATTAAAACGACTTCCCTCTCCAGTGCCTTGTTTGTTTGAATAGAGCCGCACACAAAAACACTGACTATTTGTGGCACAGCATCATAAACTGCAATAAATTAGAACACCTCATCATCGGCCCCAAATAGCTCTTCCCCTCTGCACAGAACTTTCCATCGATGGCCACACAGACTTTAAATCCCACATCTGTCACATCACCAAAACATCCCTTTTCACCTAAGTAACATTGCCAGTCCCACACGTACTTCCTCAGCTGAACTCATCCACGTCACTACTGCAATAGCCCCCTGTACAGTCTTCCATCCACTGATCTCCAAACCTCTGCTGTCCTCCTCCTCACCCACACCCGTACCAGAGACCTTCTTAAATAAGTCCACTGGTTTCCCAACCCACAGCACATCAGCTCCAAGACCCTCCTGATCACCTACAAAGCCCTCAATAACCAAGGTGTCCAGTAGGCCTGTCAGGATAATTACTATATCAACTTAACATTCAATATATGAAAGCTGGAACAATATATTTTGGGGCTCAGTAATTACGTGTGTAAAATTTCTTTTGCAATAGTGGGGAGATTTTTTATATTCCATTTATATCTAATAACGTAAGATTTGAGTTGTAGAGGGTAGAATAAATAACTTCTAGTCTTAATTATTAGTTAATCTTGCTATTTATTTGTTGTTTGGCCTTTTAATAATATGATATATTTAAAAATAACAAAGAAAAAACTGCAAGCTTTTGAATACTTTTCAGAATGGACTTCATTTTTTGTACCTGTCTTGTGTGTTGCAGGACTGGGTAAGAGCGGCAGAGTGGTTGACAGTGGCCCAAATGCGGATGAGGGTTGGTCCAGTGACTGCCTGCCCTGTGCTCCGGGCTGTACCTTCTGTAAGGACGATACTCCCTGTGTGACCCGGGAGGACGGGGCTCTGCGGCTCACTGTGCTGGCCTTCCAGTGCCTGTGCATGCTGCTGCTCTTCATCAGCATGGTCATCATCTACCACTACAGGAGGAACAAGGTATGGGTCTTTTTTCTCAAGTGATGTACGAGATTTTTTTTTGTGTTAAAGTGGCTTCACCCAACTTTATTTGATTGAAATCTGTTTTACCCCAGTATTGATATATTGTAAAAGCAGCTCTTGGAGTAAAAATGAGAATGCTGTGTGCTGTCTGTAATGATAAAGATTTTTTATTGTCCAAGAACCAGGAAGTACGATATATGGAGACTAACAGGTTGTGTATCCTCCTTCAGGGAAGTTGTAATGCTCCTTTAAACAAACCACAACCTAGATATGTTGGCGATTAAAAGACATTTTAACATGCAAACATTTGCTTTAAAGTATCAACCAAATATTTTATGGGATACATTAGTACATGGAGGATAGTACAGTAGCTTTTTTTGCAGACCTATTATTCAAAGGGACCCATCTGCCTGTTCTCTGCTCTCTGAAAGCCCCTGAAGGCCTCATGTCAATTAGGCCAGTGTCTGTTGTTACATTTATCACATGAGAGGTGCACAGAGCAGTGGTCATAAAAAGCCCTAAGGCGGAACTTTCTTTTACTGGACGGGCCATATTCTGCTCTATTCAAAAACTGCTCCAGTCGTCTACCAGCGCCTTAGGCTCCATATGCCTTCTAAAGGTCTGCTGAAAGTGAGGTCATTTTGTAAGATGGATGGAATTATGTAATGAAGATGTCTCGTATCTGTATCTGTCTTATATACGGGATACACATATGTAAGGGGAGGAAAAAGTACACTTATAGGAATAGCGTTTATTAAATTAAATTTGTTTAGTTTATTTTAGTTTGGTTTTCTTTTGATATGGTATGGTACACACTAAATCAAAACCTGGACTTAACAGGACTAAACCAGAACTAGAACAATAAAGATTAGATTTACGGTCTTAAAAACATGAAAAACAGAAGTACTTCATTTTAAACAGTTCTCAACACATTCCTAGTATCCAGTTATTCAATTAAATGCTAATAACAACTTGCATTCTAACAGTGCACCAGTATTACTTTCTGGTTTGTGGATGCAGACAGCACACCCCAAGAGCTGCTTTTACAATATATGAGTACTGGGACTAAACAAATGGTACTTTATTACTTGGAACTATTTTGTACAACCCCTTTTCAATTTTTTTTTTTTTTAAATATGTACAATAGTAATCATCATGTGTGTTCTTCAGAGCATCCGAGCTTCAGGCCTGGTTCTTCTGGAGGCCATTTTGTGTGGAGCGCTTCTTCTCTACTTCCCGGTGAGTCCCAACTTGAAATCATGTTACATTGCATCATTTAAGTGTCTTAAAATATATATATAAAAAACGAGTTCATTATAAACTGTTTGCAGTGGTCCAAAGTTATTCCTCACTTATAGTATGCATTGAGAAGATGTTAATTATTCACTACAAAAGGTTTTATAAACACAGCTTTCAGACATCACCATATGGTTTTGCAGTGATGATAAAGCCAACAATAACTAGCATGCTAATGCACACTTCCTGATTGTCACTCAATGAAATGCTTTACAATTAGACACAGAGCACGGAGCAGACTTATTTTGACCTCAAGAGCTGCTTACACAATATATCTGTACTTGGCAAGAAATTGTGATCAAATACATGGGAAAAAAATTGGGTACAGGGTCTTTAAGGTTGTTGTTATTGGTTAGTGTTCCTTCCAACTGAACAATGAATCCGCTACCTCTATATGCTTGCTAGTAAACGCTAATCAGTTGCATAATATTTGTGCTACTTTTGTTAATACAGCTTCAACTGTATTTTCTAGCAAATCTGTAAAACTTCATTCAACAGCTTGGATACTACGTTGAAATGCAAGATGGTTAGTAGTAGAGACACTAGTTCCCGGAGGCAAAGGAGTAGGCGGAGGACAGGGTACAGTGTGAGCGAGCACAGAACTGTAGATACAGAATGTCTCATTATTGCAACATGAGTAATCAATAAAATAACTTCCACTATCGGCATTCTCTGCTTTCCCATGGATGTCTCACTGTAAGGATGGAGCCAAGATTTTGTGCGCTAAGGCTGGAAATAGCATGTAGCATAGCAATTGATGGAATACAATGTTTTTATAACCTACTTTAGCAAAATGCACATAGGGGTTAGAGGTAGGTAAGTGCAATGCTGAACTAAAACAATTCCATAATCGCAAAAAAAATATTAAAAAAAATCATATTTTTTAAAGTTAGCTATTGGTTTGTAAATTTATGGATTTATGGGGTAAATAATTTTAGAACTGTAGACTGAGCTAGACTGAACGAGTATAGGGAAGAGGCAGAGATAGGAGGGTAGGTGAGGCACTCAAGCCTCAAATGCAGAAAATTACAGGATTAGTCAAACAGTAAACTAATGACGAGGGAACACCGTTATAACATGGTTAAAAGCTCATAAAAGTTGATTATGCATAATATGTCACCTATAATGGTGAGTAAAAGTGATTATAAAAACCTTGTCAAAGCCTAATCTCATCATGGATATCAGACGCCACAGTGGGGCACCAGTGGCAAAAACTGTTGTTGTGTTCTTAGGCAAGACACAGAATACACAGAATAAACTACAACCTTTTTATTATACACAGAATAAACTACAACCTTTACCTGTCCTGTACCACCACAGTCCGCAAACAAACATCCACCTCAGGTCAAACTGCTGCTGAACTATTGTTATGGTTAAACCTGGTCCACCTGACAATCCTCGCCCACCTACGACTCATTGATCCAAGAAGCCAACCTTAGTCCTCGCTTTCTCTCCCTTTCTCTCCCTTTCCCTCCCTCTTCTCTGACCCTCGCTCAGGGCATTGGGTAATTGCACTTTAGTTGCAATCACGTTGGCCTGTTTGCCTTGCCCGGCAGTGAGGGCCCGGTGTAATTAAAGCCAACTGATTCAGAGCAGCCTAATCAATGCAATTTGCCGCGACAAGGTGCAGGAATGTAATGATGTCAGAGAATGGACAGATGAGTTAAAAAAAGAAAAGAAAGAAAGAAAGAGAGGAAAGTGGTGTCAGGTTATTGCGGCTGTATCCAGCTGGGGTAGTGATGACATCAAGGCTAAAATTAGCTCCTCTGTAGAGAGAGAAAGAAAGAGAGAGAGACTTGCTGTTCAAATACATTGGGATTATTCTGATGAATTGTAAGAGGAGTGATAGAGTCAAAGGAAACTTGTATACTACTTGACTCTGACTACCACAACCCTACTACTGCTGCTATTCCTATTAGTACTACTTGGCCTACTGCTGCTGCTACCTTTAATACTTATACTGGAGCTACTACCAGTACTACGACTGCTACCATCACTACCACCATACTTCGATTGCTTCTAGCTTACTACTGTTACTACCACCATCACCAATACTACTACTGTTACTACTGCAGCCACTTTTACTACTAGGCGTACTACTAGTACTACTATAAAAGTCTTGCTGCTTTTTGTACAACCTATACAATTATTATTACTGGAGTTTATATAGATACTGAAGCAAATACTACTTCTTTTAAACGGTATTTATTTTTCTTTCAATTTCTGTCAAATTCTTCATGTTTTCTTTACATTTAAATTTTTTTTTCCTGTATAAAAACATACTAATCCAACAGGGAATTATATTGACATATCCTTATTTGCTGCATGTTACTGCATCCCTGTCCCTCCCATTCAGATCTAAAAATAACTCACACATATTGTCCCACGTGATGCTTCTATTTTAAATAATTCCTTTGTTATCAAGCATCCAGTGTGCTATTGCTTTGTACTGTAATACCATTTTTCCCATTTTCTATCCGTACCCCTGAATGTCTCCTGCAATGACTTAGAAAGAATTCAAAATGTGCACTAAAGTGGGTTATTTTGGTTTGCTTTTCATGGGGAGAAGAGGAGAATACATTTGGACATGCTTTGGTGGGTTTGAATGGAATGCCTGGATTAGCTGCTGGGGAGGCTTAGACTGGTGGACAATGTTGTTTTTCTTCCAGTCAAAACAAGAGCGCTGTGCTAATATGTCAACAGTCAGAAAGACTGAAGATGGAAGTGTTTGTGTGTTTTGGATCATATTTATTGATTCTTGTATTCTTCTATTTATAACTTCATCTCAGACCTTTCTCAAAACAAGGTAAACAATAGAGATAGGCAGTGTGCTGATAGGTGTGAGAGCCTGAATGATTATGCAAACATGACTCAGGCACAGTTCCCTTTTAGTGTAGTTCAAGGACTAGTCAACAAACAGAAACTGTAAACAAAGCGGTGTGTACTTTCAGTGTAGTTTGCTCCTCTCCTCAGATAGATATTTTCCACCAGCAATCTGGACCGGAACTGAAGAAGCGGCTTAGATGTGCAGCAAAAAGTCTTCAATCTAAAACTTTTGTCCAATTGACAGAATGATTTTTTCTTTTGCTATGGATCATGTCTGGACAACTGAGGGTTTACACAGACAATATCTCAATGGTACTATCCACATATCTAGAATTTTAAATGAGCACTATGGAACATTTGCATTGCTTATTGCTTTGTCTAGAATGTTCCACACTATGGAATTAAACATATCTGTAGTATTAATTCATTGGTGGTTTTAATCGCTCTTAACTTGGCCTGGGATCATCACCTGCTTGTCTCCATGGAGATAGATAAGTTTAAAGGTGCCGTACCTTATTTTTACAGTCTTAAAACATGAAAAACAGTTCATTAGTTCATTTAAACAGTTTGCAGTGGTCCAAAGATATTCCTCACTTGCCTCATGCATTCCGAACATCCTACTTATTCACGTTGATGAGTTTATTAGCACGTTATACAACTTTCAGAGACCCGAGCAGAGTTTTGTCATCAATAACTTGCTTAACAACTTACTTCCTGATTCTCAGACTATTGAACTCTTTATAATTAGATGAAGGCAGCACACAGTTGTTGCGCTTTGACAGATTTAACTTTATTACATTAAAGTAAAAACTATATACCCTTTAATGCCATGCTGTGGAAGATTCTACGTAAAGTAATACTATCTCCATCACAAGAAGCAGATGGTAGACATTCCACCAGAAAAGTTACACAGCTACTGTCAGTATGTCCCAGTTGTCTCCTTTCTCTGTTACTGGCTGTAGATGTCTTGCCTCTCCTAAAGGGTGCCCCTCGTGGATGCAAAATGTCACCCGCTCTTGACTGATGTCCTAGTGGGTGCTGGGAGTCATTGGTGTGGGACTTCTCAGCCCATCGCGGGGTTAATGAGAAATAGTGTGAACGGCATGGGAGTATAGCATGAGTAGTATATCCTGACTTGACAGGCTAAGAAGTGCTCTCTGAAACACCTCTCCTGCCCCATTCTTCTCCGCTCATTCATCCTCCTCCCTCCACTCTGTTCTCACCTTCTCCTCTGCTCCTTCTTCTCCCTCTCCTCCTCTCTTTTGTCTTTTTCTACTTCATCCTCCACTCCTCCAGTCCTTCTCTCCCTTTCCTCCTCTCCTTCCCCTCTCCACTCTTTGGTCATCCTCTGCTTCTTCTTCTTCCCCCCTCTCCCCTGATCATTCTTCTCTCTCTTCTCCTCTCATGCTTCCCATCTCCTCCACACTTTCTTCCTCCTCTCCTACTCTCTTTAGCCCTCCTCTCCTCTGCTCTTACATCCCCTTTTCGTCCTCCTGTCCTCCTCTACCCCTCTCCTTCTTTCTTCCCCCTCTCCTCTGTTTCTCCTTTGTTCTCTCCTCTCCTCCTCTTGTTCCCCCTCTCCTTCCCTGTCATCCTCCCTCTTCTCCCCCTACTCCTCTCCTTCACCCCTCTCTCTCCTTTTCTTCTCTCTTCTTCTCATTCCCCTTCTTCTCCTTTCCTTCTTCCCCCCTCTCCTCTGCCCTGTCTTCCATCCAAGCATTCCTGACACTTCCAATCTGGCTTAAGTAGATCTAGGGCCTGCTGTGTGTTTGCAGTCTCCCTCTCTCCGTCTCTCCGTCTCTCCGTCTCTCCGCCTCTCCCCAGTGAACCACACAAAGCCAGACTGACTCTCTAAAGTTTAAGTTGAACCCTCATTGGTGTAGAGACCTAAAGTTTCCTGAAGGAGCACACCTAACCTGGACGTGGAAAACTCCAAGCTGATTGGTTGAGAGAAAAGCACGGACATCTTTCCTGTCCACAAATGCACAAAGAGCTTACCTTCTTCACATTTTTCGCAAACTAAATACTCTGTAGGCTGAAGTGCGTCTGTCAGTGTCACCATGTTTGTTTTGGTTCATCTGGGAGCTTCCCCGTTGACTTCCTCACAAACCTCAATCCTTCTCTTTGGTCCAGTGTCTGGTCCATCAGTGGCTGGGCCCAAGATCATTTCTCATCAATTTGTGAACTCACAAATAGAACATGTCACCTGTTTGTATTCATGAAGGTGTTGTGACTTTACCTTGAATGTTCCACAGAATAGTGTAGGGCATATACTGTGGCTGAACATTCTCAGCCCTAGCCCAGACATAACCTTCATATTGGATTTTTAGGTTAAATCTCTCTTGTCTGACACGTTCCAAGTACGCCTCAGATTTTACAGTGTGAGGTGTAGGCAGCTGTGAGAATCTGACACCGGCTCTAGCGTTCCTGTTGGTTGTCCGTGTATGGCGGCCATGTTGGATGTAATTTAGACTGTTTCGTGCAGGCAGAGGACCCATTACCTGCCTGCACAAAATAGTCCTCCCATGTGGTCTTGAGCATCAGCTTTCATAGAGAAAGAAATCCATCGATGTTACCACCCCCCATTGAAGCCAAACAACTGTCAGGACAAAAAGAGTAAACATGCAATCTGGGAGGGTGGGACTAAATTTGTGATGTTCTACTAACCCAAAAACTCATGGTATTATTGCACATTTTTATATTATGAAACTGTGAGCTCAAAATGTTCAAAATGTATTGTTTAGGTGCAGGAAAAAATCTATGTAGAACTACGTAGACCACAAGTCTTTTCTCTGTTACAGGATGTACAGTAAATAGTAATAGTAATAGCAGCAGTAGTGGTAGGCGTGCTAGCAGCTTTGTTTTCTTACACGTTTATTTTAGCAATAGCTTTAAAAGTTATGGTGTTTACTGTGGTCCTAGTATAAAGGCAATAGGTCTGATATCATTTAGCGACTGTAGTAGTAGTAGTAGTACTAGTAGTAGTACTAGTAGTAGTAGTAGTAGTAGTAGTAGTAGTAGTAGTAGTCGTCAAGTCTAAGCTTTATCAAGTAAGGTGGAGCTAGGCCATGTAAAGCTTTTAAAAAACAACGTAAGCGTTTTAAAATGCATTCTAAAATTGACAGGTGGCCAATGGAGGGTGGCCAACATTGGGGTAATATGTTTCCACTTTTTGGCCCCTGTCAGGAGGATGTGAGAAGTCTCGTCCAGGTCATTGTAGAAGGAGTTACAGTAGTCCAGCCAGGACATAATAAAAGTCTCTTTGGGTGATGTATTTCTTTATTTTTCTCAGCTGGCCTTAACAACAGCAATGATCTGTTTTTCCAGTGTAAAATTTGTGTCAATAAAAACGCCAAGATTTTTGGAGGTGGTACGAATAAAAGAATTTAGGGGGCCAATTGCACTGTTTACCCCATCTGAAGTGCTTTGGTTACCAAAGAGAGCTATCTCTGTTTTCCTTTTATTTAGTTTGAAGAAATTTGACTCTAGCCATGAATGAATGTCCTTAAGGCAGTTTTGGAGCGAGACAATAGGAGAGGGATCATTTGGCTTGAGAGGTAGATAAATCTGAAGGTCATCCGCAAAACATTGAAAGGCGATGTCCAGTGGAAGTAGGTAAAACAACAATAGGGTGGGGGCGAGGATATAACTCTGGGGTAGCCCACACTTCAAGGGGCAGGTTTTGGGGGTGTCCTGACTGAGTTCTACAGAGAAGCTCTATCTGATAAAAAAGACCAAACCATTCCTTGGTGTGTGGCAGAACATCACAATGAATCCCCTGGAGACAGCCAAGGAAAGACACCTCCAGATGACACAGGCCAGCGTCCTGTTCCACTGGAGCAAGAGGTTGAATCCATCATAGTCCTTGTGATTTTCGCAGTGAAGGGCATCAATTTACACGATGATTATGGATGATCTCGCTGGAATCCACCATATTCAGACAGGTCTCAGACATGTGTTGTGACAGGAGCAGTCCCTGGGCAGCCACTAGTCTGCTCTGGGATGGTGCGATTGTCCCAAGGAGGTATCCGGTCACCAATCATCATGTCAATCATCAGCGTGTCTGTTATTGTGCAAAGGTTTTTCAGAAGGAAAGAGTGGTACTAGTGTGGGAGGTAGAGCAGCTAAACATTGCACTCAAATGGGGCATGTTATGTAAAATTGACTTTTATAAGTTGGTATCCATGTTATAACAGTGTTTCATCCCCATTAGCTTAGTCAGGGTTGTAATTCAATTGGTCCATTCATATTTGTCTTGCATTGAAGGCTTGAGTGTCTATTTTCATCTACCCCCTATCTCCACCTTCTGCTCTGTACTTTCTGCAGTTATAAAATAAAAATCATCATTTAGTTTTAAAAAATGTCACAAAAAATAAATAAAATAAAAAGAAAATCTGTTTTTTGCTATGGTGAAACTCCACTATGAACAGGAAGATGAACTGTAACAAAAAATCAAGATCTATACATTATAGTTTAATATATTATTGATAATAATTATTAATTATTAAAATGTTGGTTCCTTTAAGTGATTGTAAATGGAAAGAAAGACATATGCCAGGTTTCAACCAATCACGTATTTGACATTTACTAAGTTAAAGTTGCTATTTTTGTTTAAGAAATTGTACATATAGAGTAGTTTTCTCAATACTCTATATGTACAATTTCTCACTACTCTATATGTAACTTGTACTTGATATAATATATCAAGTATATTAATATATATCGTAATATATGCGAGGAAACATTGTAGCATGGTAGAATTGAGATTACTGTCCTTTGCTGAACTTAGAAAAAAGAGTCACATCTGAGTCTACCATGAATGATGATTTTATGTTGCTTTATTGACTGCAGACTAATTTATGATTTGATTTTAGCATTTTCATCTCAGTAAAAGCCTTATTTGCATGGGCCTGTTCTGGCCACCTCTGCCAAATGTTATTAAATTATAAAAGATCACACTGCATAAACTTAGCTTTAAAACTGGATGGTACATTTATCAAATCCTTAGCCAATCATGGAGTTGTAGAAAATGAATAGCCAAATTTTGTAATTATGTAAGAGTATTGTGAATAAAATGCAGTAGTCCTATCTAACTTTTCCACAACATAAAACTATTAACTAACTAAATAACATTAACAATAGCATGTCTTACTTAAAGCGGCATTACGCAATTTTGAAACAATGAAAGAAGGAAGTAGGCCTATTTAACTAGTTATTACCATGCACAAATCTTCTGGCACATGCATGGATTAAAAAAAAAAATAATTCAAGCTAGAACAGACTGCCAAATTTGAATTACAAAACCATCAAGCTTTGAGTTGAGAACATGGTAACAATTTAACTTAGGGATCACGTATAAATAAAGTAATAAAATCTTGGTGTTAAGTAATGAATACTTCTCGTACTGTACAACCATATTTTGTAGCCTTTAACCACAGTATGTATCGTTTGGGCCCAAAAATAGACTAAAATAAAAGCATATTTTTCATGTTGGTTGTTTTTATTGCCCTGAAAAACATGTGTCCTTATTATGAGTGGGCTTGCAGCTCCACAAACCTGACTTTTATTTGGTCTGTAGGAGAGCCTGCTTGTTTCAGCGGAAAGGTTGCTCCTTTGGTTGTAATATTCCACAGTATGGCATAAAACCTATCTAGCTCCACAGAGAATGTTCTGAAGTATGGTTCATGGACTCATGAAAGTGATGTGCCACCTCCAGAAAGTTACATACTGTATCTTTAATACACATACTAATAATGCTTTGTAAATAATAACTAATAGCTAATTAACCACTAGCTTACTTAATAATAATAATAATAATAATAATAATGGCTTACACTTGTAATGCGCTTTTTCAAAGCCTCTCAAAGCACTACACTATAGTCATTATTCATTCATTTCCACACTTGGTGATGGTAAGCTCCTACTGTAGCCACAGCTGCCCTGGGGCAGACTGACGGAAGCAAGGCTGCCAATCTGTGCCATCGGCCCCTCCGACCACCACCTATCATTCGCACACAACACTCTAACCACTGAGCCACTGTCGCCCCAACTTAATTCCCCTTAATGAGTGCTCAATATGTTATTGCTAATAAAGTGCCATGCTAATCCTGAAGATTTTAGTATGGCAGACTCAAACTCAAACATGAGATTAAAAGGCAAAAACGGTAAGTAGAAATTGTGAAGATTACATAATTTCACTACATTTTCAACCAAACTGACACTTGCTAACCACATAGCAGCATAACAGGCAGCGAGCACACTGTTCCCCGCTCTCTGGAACTGTGCCGCTAACACCACAGCTGGCTAACTCACGTCACACATGGGTGGGCACTGTGATGTGTCCATGCACTCAAAATGACAGATGATTAAAGACAGGGACATCACAGTGAGATATGTGTTGGTTGAATAAATAAGTGGGTGAATGTGTGAATACTTGTCTGGTCCTTCCATATAAATGATCATTGTGCAAGATAAATAATTGAAGATTCAGTTAGAAAGATATCATATAGTAAAAACATAAAATATAAATAATAAGTTGGTTGAAAGTTGCTTTTTGTTATGAAACGTCACAGGGCAAATTGTAATATGGAATCCGAAACGAGACCCCAACTTTTTTTAACAGATATCAAAAATAAAGACTGAAAATGTATGTGATATTTTCCTCAAGTATGTTACATTGGCTAAACCTGCACTAGACCATAACAAAATCAGAACAAAAATAATACCAAACCAAGTCATTATCAACATCAGGACTAACCCAGCATGAAACCAAAACAGGACGTATGAATCAGCCATTATTTCAGTGCACATCAGTCCATTAGTCCAAGTAAATGTGTGTTGGATGAGCCCTCACTGATAAAGTCTTGTACTATCCTATCCACATTTATTTGAAATTTTAGATATTTTATTTGCCCGGACTAAACAAAATTCAATACGTAAGGAATTATTATTATTATTATTATTAGTCACGGATGATTAATGTTTTAATTGTGATCCAAATGTTAAATTATTAGCTTTGCCAACCCTCACACACCTCTTCACTTTTTCACAGTCTGGGTTAGCTGACATACAGTAACCACAACCTCACTGCTATAGAGTTAACCTTGAGCTCAGCATTTCCTGTAGCCTTCAATCTCTACTGTAACTCAAGAGTAGTGCGTTAGACTGTCGATAATGATCTCTTCCTCTGTATCGATGTCCATTAACCCCCCTACTCACACACACACAGTCTCAAATACACACACGCATACTCCGGTGAATATAACCCGATCCCTTTAGCTTCCCACTGAGCCCAATGCAAGATTCCCAGCACTTAGCATCGATTATTAATGGAAGTTTTGAAAAGTGGGGGTTGGAGGTAGAATCTGATCTTAAGGCGGGTTTTAAAGAGTGCGTCAAACTATGGGTGAGTGCCAGTTGTTTCCCAGAAGCTGACTGTGGATAGTGTAATCATATACAGGTCAACGTTAGGTGAATTATAAAAATCATAGTAATGTCTGCTGACTGCGACAGTTTCCACATAGAGTTATCAGTTATTAAATTAGGATTGTGACAGCAAACTAGTCGCTTTTTGTTTTGCACTTTTTTTTGTCCTGTGCCCACTGCTGCGTTTGGGCCATGAACGATAAATCAAAGATGGTGTTGTATTGTTTTCAATGGCCAGAGGTCATTGGCCAAGGATTTTTTCTTTTGCATTACTTCTATACTTGCCCAGTGGTGTGACATCAGAAATGTGCACGGTATGTTCCCATCAGCGAGAGCGGAGCTAGTGTGGGCTCAGAGCGAGGCAAGAAAAAGAAATTCTGAAAAGTTAATGTTATGAAACTAGAGAAGAATGCATACAAAATCTAACCTTGGTCCAACTCCAACCTGTAGACAGGACACCACAGGTCAATTATGTGCAGTTTGAGTTCACAAAAAATATATTGTTTTCTATGGGAGATACATGATTTGGACCCAAAAGAAGCCAAAAATAGGCCTATTTGAGTAGAAATATGGAATAGTTTGTTTTTCAAAAGGGAGCAGAGGGAAGTGTTTGTGTATTGGGATAAGATTTAGTAAAGGTTTTGATAATGACTCCTCCTTTTCTCGATTGCTTTCAAAGAGATTTTGTATAACTCCAATAAGAGATCCATCAGCCTGGCAGGTTAACTGGTCTGTCATCATCAGTATTGGAAGAACAATGGGGAGTTTCATCTCTCTGTCTTCTGAATTTTATGTTTATCTAACAAATAAAAGAAAGTTTAATCATCTTCCCTGTTTGAGAAGGTGTGGCAAGGCCAGTCTTTAAAAGCTCCTTCTGTCATTTTGGTCCGTTTGATCTCAACTGTTCCCTGATTCCTAATTGGAGCAGATGAGCTTGGTTAAAATTAGCATTGCACAGAACAAGAACAGTTTTAAAAAAGGTAATTCAAAAAAGACTTGTCCATCTCTTAAAGACATAGTAACACACAGGGCTAGAATCATAGTTTTTTCTCTTCACAGAAAGCCAGTCTTCTTGCTCACTTTTTTTAAGAAAATCAGATAAAGTGTCTTATTACAGGAATTTTTAACTTGATAACCAAAATACATCCAGTTAGTCTAGTCCTGGTTTAGTTCTGGTTTAGTCCTGGTTTAGTCCTGGTTTTATTTGCTTTGTGTTCTTTTAGTCCACGCCAAGACTGATGTTTAGGTTTTGTTCTTCTTGTTTGTTACAGTTTAATCCTTATTATTCTCAGTTTAGCCCCAGTTTTGTCTCAAGTCCTATTCTAGTTCTGGGTACGGTTGTGGCTCAGTTCTGGTTGTGGTTCTAGGCTGACTTAATCCTAGTTTAGTCTACTGCTATTTGGAGTCTGTTTTTGTTGAATCCTAATTTACCCCAAACATATTACAGTCATAACTGAACCTGAGTTGCCCGTGCCTTAACCTGCATTTATCTGTAGAAGCTGTACTAGCACTGATTAATCATTGGTTGCAGGTGCTGGGGTATAAGTAGTAAGGATTTGAATCAGAGAGAATCCTTTTAGGTTTAAGACAACTGGGCTTCAGCATTGAAACTGGCAATCCAAATGAGAGACTTCTTTCTGATTGGATATTAACCTTGAGAACCAAAACACCAAATTAAAACATAAACAACCTGGTCATCATGCCCACTGTTTTTGTATTTAAGAATAAATTAGCATCACATTTATCATCTGTAATAGCTATATTTGATTGGCCATGTCTATTGTGTATCTAGGGATGCAGATGGGTCAAGTTTATGGAATTTAAAATCAAAATCTTACATACAGTCCCTTTATTTAAACTTTTTTTCAAATATCTAATCACTTACTCCCTAAAAGCATCTCTTTGGTAAGGCAAAGCAAGGCAGGTTTATTTGTATAGCACAATTTGTACACAAAGTAATTGAAAGTGCTTTGCAGATTAAAAAAGACATTAAAGTCTCGATACAAACAAACCAAAACATAAATTAGATATGGCAAGGTGTTCCCCACTCTTCGTGTCCCCATCTGCCCTGCTCACGGCTTTAAAATTAGTCTCCCAATGTTCCCTGGATCTGACTGGACGAGTGTAAACATAGGCTAAGTGTGATCACACCATTAGCAAGTCTCAAGTGCTAAATTGGATGAAAACTTTAAATCATTTGGAGCAGAGCCTCGGGAGAACGGCTCTGCTTCTCACACCTCATCTGCACAAATGGAAGGGGTTCTGCCTGGGCGTGTGGGGGTGGGCTCAGACGGAGACAAATGGGAGGGGTTCTGCGTGGGTTCGGTCAGGAATAATGGGTGGGTTCTGTGTGGGTGGAGGTCAGGATAAATGAAGGGGTCAGATAGAGAGGGCGGCGTTAGGACAAATGGGAGGGGCTCAGCATGGCCACATGGAGGGAGGAGTTAATACAAATGTTTTTTAATGTAATTTTGTGCCTTTATTAACAATGTTTTAATGCAAGATCAAAGTAAGAAACTGTACATGAGTAATAGCAGAGCCATTACCACACGTAGCAGTGTTTTACGTAGATTATTAGCGTCAGCGATTAGTGCAGAAATGAGCATATATGCTAATGGCCACGCAAGAAACATTTCTTAAAGTGAAAGTATAATGCAAATTTTTATTTTTATTTTTAGCTTTCTACCATGTTATAATGTTCCCTCATCAAAAACTTGCCTGAAGAGGTTTTAGTTGTCATTTATGCTTGTTTGAGTATTGTAGCGATCTCTCCCTGGCACCATCCAAACCCTCCTTATGGTTAGCTGTAAGATTCTGAGCAATGCGTAGCCCCCAAGCCGACATCACCCATGCTTCTGTGCCACAATTTGTCAAAGTGCAAAAACACGATACAAAACTGTACACAACAACTTGACAAATTTGTTGTGATGTGTAGTAGTTTCATTAGATGCTTGCTGTTTGTGTTGTGATAGCGCTCTGAAGGAGGAGAGACTCAAAGGGAGAGAAGAAAATGAAAGTGAAACTTATAAAACATGTTAGTACATTGTTTTTGTAAAATATTGCACTTTCAAAACAATAAAAGGTAACATAGTGCTCTAAATATGTTATGTTATGCTGGACAATATACCCTGCATATATAAGAAGTATGAATGATTGTTTTTATTTTGTTATATTTTTATGTTCATATCAGTACTAGGCTGTCTGCACAACAATTCTAAACATGTCATTCCTAGAAAGCCTATTGGATTTGTTTATTTACCCTCCTCTTAGCCCCTGTATCTTTCAGTGCTGCAAAATGGTTCAAAATGTCTGAATTTATGAAGCTGTGGTCATCAGCTTTTACTGAGTCTTGGGCTGTGGGCCACACTGTCTCCCTTGGGCGCTCCTCATCCTTCCCTGACTCAGACCTAGTAGGCAAAAATATCCACTGCACCCACCACCTCAGGGAAAGTATTAATGTCTGCCCCTAATCCGATTAACATTAACAATCCCACGGGGTAAATCTGCCACTCACTGATAACTTATGCTGGCACACATGTTTTGGCCTTCGAAATTGTTTTTTTTTTTTTTTTTCCTGATTTGGGTAAATTTCTAAATCTTTGCATTGGAAAAGTCACATTGGTGGGGGACACTGCTTGGTAATGGAATATTTAGTTGTAGTATCGACCAATATTGAATGAGATATTAGGAATCCCTATCATTAGATATGGTACAATGCATTTGAATGGGCTTAAGTTTAATTAATAAACAATGAAATGAATACAAAGCTCTTTAAGGATCTCTTATTGTGTCTTAAGTAGGGATATTGTGATATAAAGTTATAGCGTTGCAATTATTGTGAATCGTCATGATTATTCCACTACTGATACGTTATGCATGTATGTCTATGGAAGAATGTTCAGCAGTTACCATGGCAACACAATGTACACATTAGCAAACACTGCCTAATAAGTTTTAAGATCATCTGAAATGGATTTAAACAACACATTTTCAGAGCTTTGCCATGACAGTAAAACTAACAGCAACTAGCATGCTAATTCCTGATTATCTGACAATAAAATGCTTTCAAATTAGATGCAGGCTCAAATCCACTGGACAGAGCCTTTAAATTGGGTGCAAGTCTACCAGCTTAAAATGTACTGTACCATTCCTTATGTCAACAGATATCAATACTACCGCCATTATACTGCCAATTTTATCTACCATATTTCTCTGCTCTTTTCCCAGGTGGATATCCTGTATTTCCAGCCCAGTGTGTTCCGCTGTATCCTGCTCCGATGGGTCCGTCTGCTGGGCTTTGCTACAGTCTACGGGACGCTGACTCTTAAACTGTACAGGTAACAGTAACAGCCTCATCGATCCACCCGGGACCTCCTCCAGCAGCCGATTTCATTGACCCATTTCAATGTAATTACAACAGGCCTTACATCTTAACCGCTTGTAATGCTCTAAGTAGACAGTTTGTCATTAGACAGTTAGAATGTACTGGCCTGGTGGCTGTAGTTCTTTGCCAAATGCTTAAGATAATGAAGTTTTCTGTTGTGTTGGAGGGATTATTGTGAGATAAATAGTTAATGTATGTTTCACACAATTTTTGACAACATAAAAAGTGACTTCCTTAAAAGAGATGTACGCAAAATGAATTAGCACAATTGAAACATGGCTAACTCTCAACATATTTAGATCACCACTCTCCCTTCAGAGTGTTATCACAACACAAATCAGTGTTCATCTTACAATACTGCCTATTGCATCAGGTTTGTGAAGTTGTAGTGTATTGTTTTGCATCCTGCTCTTGTATACTTGAAAAATAGCCGTGTAGGAGCATTGGGTGACAAACCATAAGGAGGTTTAGAATAGGGCCTGGGAAATATAAAATGTTTACTCAAACATGAGTGGATAACATCTAAAACCTTCAGGCATGTTTTTGATGTGTTGGAACATTATAAAAATGGTAGAAATCTCCAGTCAGTTTTACTAATACCCCCTCTGAAAGATTTAGGTTGGCTTGGTCCAGTTCTAGTCCTGATTTAATCCTGGTCTAGTCTAGAATTAGTTCTAGATGTAGCCCCAATCGAGTCCCAATTTTGATGTAATAGTGCAAGAGTGAACACACTCTTAGACCTAGGTTTATATACAAGTGCTCAAAATGCTAAAAAAAAATAAAATAAAATAATTAATAATAATAATAAAAAAATATATATATATATAAACAAAAACACAAATCTTGTTTTTGTAATAATCAGAACCTGTTTCAATTATTAAGCCAATTTAGCTCAACATTGCAGTTTACATTGATCAAAGTGTAAAATAATGATTTGTGTATGTTATAATTAATTACTAAATACCTATGACAGTGAAACTAAGATGGGTGTTTTTTGGAAAGTAAACTCAAACCATTGCTTTCAAAAGTCTAAAAACGCTCCTGTACTGTCCTGAAATTCTTATGCCTTTAAATACTGTAATATACTTACCATTAAAAAAGTCGATTCTTCCTGACATCTCATTTTGAGATAATGTAAGAAGGGGAGCTAGTCAACGTATTGGAGGAATAAATAGTTGATAGACCCTCATTAGCAGGAGTGGACATTTTACTAATGGGTTTGACAAATGTGGCCTCATAATAGTGGCCTGAGCCTGTAGTACAAGACTGATGTGCTATAGCTGGATTAATGAGCTTATAATGGGGTTTTACAGTGTGGGATGTAAAATTAGACCAAAGCTTGAACAGATAGAAGATAAACTTTTGCAGTATTGGCAGCACAAACGATTGCTTATATGTCAAAATTTGGTTCTCATTTTTCTTTAGTTTGAATGATGGCGTCACGGTGGTGACAATGATGATGTCATCATGTTAAAGTAAGGATGCACCGATATGATACTGGTATTGGATATTGGCAGCAATCCTGAAAAAGACCCTCTACTACAAAAATTGCATAGTACACCTTTAATTAACTGAATTTCTAAGTGAAGTAAAATCAGAATCCCACGTAATGCTTGATTTGTAGAACATACCTTTGTCTTTGTTACGTCAGGGTACTGAAGGTGTTCCTGTCCCGCACGGCCCAGAGGATCCCCTACATGACGAGCTGGCGGGTGCTGCGTCTGCTGGCCATCATCCTGCTGGTGGTGCTGTGGTTCTTGGTGGCCTGGACCTCAGCGGTGTGTCAGAGCCCAGAGAGGAGGTGGGCCCTCATCGACACGGGCTACACCCCTGAGGGACTGCAGTTTAGCATGTGTCTGCTGGACCGCTGGGACTACATGATGGCTGTCGGTATGTTCCCACTCACAACACAAGGAATGAGGTAATAATGTGTGTGGGAGGGGGGGGTTATGAGGTTGTCCAAGTAAGGAATGATAGGAGAAGATTGGGAATTCAGTGGATGGGAAGCAATGAGGTTTTAAATGTCAGTGGTTCATATGATATTGTCTCACCAATGCACAGTGAGTAACTGTTGGATATAATTGTAAAAAAGACTGAGGTATGAAAAAGCGCTAAGGTAAAAAAAAAGCACAATATGTAACTTTCGTGGGTGGCATGTCACTTGCATGATTCCACGGAAGTAGAAAGTTAAAACCATACATCGGAACATTCTCTATTGAGATAGATACATTTTATACCATACTGTGGAACATTCTAGCCAAAGGAATCACATTTCCATGAAAACAAGCAGGATGAGGGCAAGTAAGAGTAAGGTTTATTGAGATGCAAGTGAGCCAACACTGTTATTTTTTTGCTAAACAACCAAAATTTAAAATTAATGATAAAATGAAAAATATTGTGTTTCTGGGTTTTTTTGTGTTTTTTTTTTTTTTTTTTTTTGCTAAAATGATATGTACTGTGGCTTTAATATGCAGACATCACATATTATAAATAATAAAGATTGTAGGCCTGTAAGTAATATCCTGTATCATTGCTAGTCTGTCATTATCATCTATAGTACTAGCATACGCAAAGCGCATATATAGTAATTACATTTGCTGGAGCAATTAGTTAGAAACAAGTCATGGATAATGCAATTATGAAACATAAATCTTACTTCACTTAGTTTACTGATGCAATTAGAAGTACTATCAATTTTCCCATCATCTTTACAGCAACATACTGTGTCTCCAGTAGTTTACAGTGTGACACTGTAAAAATAGAAGGCTATATTAGGATACAGGTGAGCTCTGAGGTCAGCATCATGAGACAACTGTAAGATTCATGCACTTGCATTTACAGCCAAGGAGCAAAATATTCCACAATAATAATAATAAAAATAATAATAATGATGATAATAATAATAATAATTTGTAACATAGTATGAATGCTTCCTTGTATCTTTAATTTCTTGTTTGAAGCATATAGTTTATTTAATTATTTTAAGAGAAGGTATTCATTGCTACCAATAACATATTTAGATCACCATGTTACCTTTAATTGTTTTTAAAATGCTATATTCCCCAAAAACAAGATATTAACATGTTTAATGTTTAATAAGTTAATCCTTTCAGAGCCCTATCACATCAGCATTGGACAAAATCGTACTGCTAAGGCGCCCGGGAGATATTGCTAGATTACCCATGTATGTACTCATGTATGTACTCATGGATGACATATAAAACCACTTCAGGCATGTTTTTGATGAGGGAACATTATAATATGATAGAAGGCTCCAAGAAGTTGGTGAATGATGCATAATTGCTCCTCTGTAAGGTTTTGAAACAAACACTGAAACCTCATTTTATGGCCTTAAAACTGCAAATGATGCATAATAATTTCTATATTATATTTATTACTACTTAACACAGTACCGCAAACAGTTATTGTATTCATAGGTCTAGTCACAGATAGATTTCAGCTGTATAAAATAGGTCGAACACACAAAGCAATGATACCACAAATGACGTCACCCTATTACTCTAATTTCAAATAATCAATATTACGCAACAAACAAACCAAAAATATCAATATTAGAAATGTGATACTTTTACTTTACGCCTCAGCATCAATTATTCATGCTAGTATTTTGGTCCCATGCCCTCACACAACCTTAAAGCAATATCCCCTCCGATGTCTGCTCTATTGTCGAGTCCAAGAGGGCATTTTGGTACGTGGTATTATTGAATGTTAGCGGATGTCTCAGTGTACCGGCGCAGTGGTGGTGCTGCCGTGGTAACAAGCCTGAGTTGTCATGGAGGAGAGCTGGGATTTGATTCATAAAGTGTCCAGAGAATACTCAAGCTAACACAATCTCCTATCGCTGCTGGTTTTTCTTATGGGTATTAAAAGTACACACGAGCAATGTACTTTGTCATACTGGGAAGGAGATAGAAGCAGTAGTGTTTTGTAGTATTTGTAGTGGTGGTGGTAGTGAAAGTGATGGGCACATATTTGGCTGCTGCTATAAATATTAGTAGTTATGTGTATTAAAAGTAGAGTACCTCTTAGTAGTAAAAGTATTGTATTAGGCTGCTGTTATAAATACTATAGTAGCACTAGTAGTAGTACAAAAAAAAGTATCTTAGCAATGTATCGTCATACAAGGGAGGAGGTAGAAGCGGAAGTATTATGCAGTATTTGTAGGAGTTACTGGTAGTAGTAAAAGTACTAAAGTGATGAGCATATAACACAGCAGTAGCTGAATTAGTAGCAATAGTACATGCAGTATAATTATCAAATATATAATTAGTATAAGCAGAAACATTTATAGAGATATAGTAGCGTCTGTAGTAGTGGTGGTAGCAATATAGTGCTAATAGATGTTAATAGTTCTAACAGCAGCAGTTCAATTCAATTTTATTTATATAGTGCATTTAAATACTGCTTCAGCTCCCCAGAGTGCTTCACATAAAAAGTAAGAAACCCCCCCACCCCCACCCAAAAAAAAAAAAAAAAAAAAAAAAAATACAGATAATACAATACATAGGCAAAGAACAATAAAACAATAAAACACCAATATATCCTGTCTAGCTAGTTTTAAATGCCAGGGGAAGAGGTGGGTTAAATACTGTGAGAATCTGACAGGCAGAGAGGCTGTTCCGTCGTCTGGGCGCTTCCACAGAACAGGCTCTGTCACCTCTGGTCTTGAGCCTGGATTTGGGCACAGCGAGCAGGAGCAGTCTGTGGTTTGAGCCTACATTATACAGACTCTTACTCTTGCCTCCTCCTCTCCATCCCAGCTGAGTTCCTGTTCCTTTTGTGGGCGGTGTACCTGTGCTACGCTGTCAGGACGGTCCCCTCTGCGTTTCACGAACCGCGATACATGGCCATCGCTGTGCACAACGAGCTGGTGCTGTCTGCCATCTTCCACGTCATCAGGTATACTGAGCATTACTGCATTAAGTCAACTATTTGTTACTGAAAGGTCCTTTTCCTCCAAAACAGGAAGTTTCATTAGCACACACTTTGAGTAATGCTTTGTATTTTTTATTGTAAGAGTGCAGTTAGCTACCTGGGTCAACCAAAAACTATGTTCAACAAGCAAATTCTTTAATTGAAGGAAGTCCTGACCAAATCTAGCCCAAGATCGGAGATGAGATCATAGTGGCATTGAAGGATGGGCCAAATGCAGAGTACAAATATCCCTACTGGCACTAAAGTATACTGTACCTCAGCCTACTTTTATTCACAACACTACTTGCTATTCACTAGAGTGTTGTTTAACTTGTTTTCCATACGTACTGGCTACTACAGTATTTAAATTGATCCTATGGGCCTAAAACTATTTCATTTTTTGATACCATTTTATTACAATTTGTTGTTGTAATCCCTCAGTCATCCAGGTAGGTTCTATCGCAAAAGAAAAGTAAATTCTGTCAGCTGGAGAAGTCGTTAAGAGTGAATACGCTTGTCCAAGAGGGTAGTTTGTTTACTAGTAACTATCAATTTGCTATTTTTTTATTTTTTTATCATTCCACTCATATTCTTTCTCTTCACTTCCCTCGCCAAATGTCTTTCTATAGAGATGCAGACACATAATAAATTGGAGTAGATGTTAGCTGTCGTCTGACCGGCAGTCATCGGGGACCTTATTTTGCTGCGCAGGCTTGTTAGTAGCATCCAGTGTCAGATTCTTCCTCGCAAAGACTGCTGCTTTTGATCCCTCTGTGACCAGTTAAACCCTCAACCTCCGTGTGAGTTGGCGTACTGCTCAGAATAGTGCTGGTTCAGGTAAAAAAAAAAAAATAGGAAAAATGACAGAAGAGGTAATGGCTAGAAGGCGCATGCTTGATTGATAGCATAAGCTTGGATGGTACATTATCTTGCGGCTACAAATAGGGGCTAGCATGCCAAGTATATTTAAGTGCGTGTGATAGGTTTTCATGTTTTTCAAATTATTATTTGGTTTGGAGGGATAGTACATGTGGCAAATATTCATCATATTTTTAGGAGTGGTAGTTTGAAGAAAAAATTGTTGAGAAGAAAATTCAATACTGAAAATTCCATCCAAAATGAAGGGAAAAGTTACATGTAAAGAATACAATTTTGTGTCCGTTTAAACATTCATTTAACAAAATAAAGGTATAGTCATGTATTTATAATTTGCCCTTGTTGAAATCATGGTTTTTGGGTAACAGAATTGGAATCACCTCTACATGTATTTATTGCCCATGTAAAAAAAAAAAAAAGTCCAACCAGGAAGTAAAATTATAAAAAAGGACAGCTACACATACCAGCTCACTCAGCACACATCTGACTCTCCAAAAGAGCTTTCATTAGAGCAAGTAAAAAACAGTTGATCAGAACTTCTAACTTAGTCTCAGACCCAATGGATGCAGCAAGGGACTGGAAAACATGAGTCGCCTTAAACAAAAGTCTAGTTTTCCCACCCAGCATAGCTGTGATGAACCTGCGCCCAGACCTGGTGCCGCAGTCCAGCTCCTAAATAAATGTTAATGAAAAGTAACACATAATAACATAGACTATATACAGTGGAAAAAAAAACTTCAAAGACATTTCACATGCTGTACTATTGTTCATGTTGTCAAGCTAAGGAGTAGCTGCACCAGACCTGGAATGGGAAAAAGGGCTTCTGGCTGTTTTGCTTCACAAAAATGGGATATATTTCAAGGACAAGCAAAACTGGATACTTTAGTGCCACAAATGCAATTTAATAATCTGGTAACAAACATTTATACTCACACCTGCACCTGTTTAAATGGGCTTATGTACTTATTTGTTTGTATTTTTTATATTTGAACAGGGCGTCCATGGAAAGAAGAGTCGTGAGTTCTCTCATTGGGCTGTTCCTGCATAAAACAAAGATAAATAAATACATTTTAAAAGTTGTTAGTGCATGAACAGTTACATAATTAGCCATTTAGCATCTTCAGTAACCTTTTTGGTCTTTTCGGTGACAGCTTGTGTTGTATAGAATAGTTTATTGATCCCATGGGGCAAATTTGTCCACTACATTGACCCATCCTTAACTGCTTCTGTTGTACCTTGTCAACAGTACATCGCCCGGGGACCCATTGCCAGATGTTGAGTGAGGCTTGGTCAGGACTACCTTAGCTGGAGGATTTTGCCTATTTGTGCATTTTTGGGGTTGATGCAAAAATAGAGAGGAGAGAAAAGAAACCCACTCAGACAAGAGAAGAAATATGCAAACTCCACACAGTCACCGGGAATTTAGCCTGGCACTTTGTTGATGTAAAGCACCAATCCCTGTTCTATTTTTTTTTTTTTATATATATGAAGAGCTTTTTGTGTTTCACCACTGTAATGTATAAATTAAATAAGGGTGGTGCTAAATGGTTGGGGTCCAGAGTAGGGTAGTCAAAAGTTTCGATATCCATATCCATCCAATAGTCCATACTAACATTTGTATCAAACCTAAATACTCATTTGAAAAGGTATCGATACTAAAAAAAACCAACTCATATTCACAGGACATAAATGAACCTTTCCAGAATAGCTTTAGAATGATCTTGAGCTGTATCAGAAATAATATAAGACCACATAGGCTAATATACGCCCATGGAAGCTACCTGGATGAGTTAGGGACACACATATATAAGGCCTCATGACGCTATAAAAGAAAATAATACAATTTAATCAATGGTGGAATGTAACAAAGTAACAGTAGTAAAGTCCTGTACTTAAGTACAAATTTTAGGTATCTGTACTTTACTAAAGTCAGTTTTAAAGTGCATACTTTACTTTTACTTCACTAGATTTGAGAGAGGGTATCTGTACTTTCTGCTCCACTACATTTTTGAACCAGTGAAAAGTATTTTTTATTATTGTCTGAGACCTGCAGAAAAGGCTCAGGGGTTTATTTTTAACACACTTATAATTTGAGTAAACAAAAATATACAAATAAAAACAGACAGGAAAAAACAATTGATTCAGTTGTTTCTGTTGAACAAATTTCAGCACAAATCTTTATCAAAATCACTACATTTGAAGCTTTATAAGATCTCAAAATACTTGTTCCACCACTGGATTTAACGTTGAAAATGACATTCTATTGTCACAAGAAAAAGTGTTTTCTATTAATATTGCGGTTTCAGTATCGATATGTAGTATCGAAATCGAATTTGAGATTTAGTATCATGGCAACACTAGTCCAGAGACGGTCTGCTGCAGTTGTTTCAAAACTCCTCCTATTGATCAAGATTATACACAAATTTATGGTTAAGGTTAGAGTGAGAGAATGGTTAAAGTTATGGTTTGGTTAAGGTTAAGAAGAGGTTAGATGTCTGCTCTGACCTTCCAGGCCCAGACTATTTAGCCCTAGCTGTTGATATAATGCCTAAAAGCTTGACAATATTGCAAGTTAGCCTTAGAAAACAATATATTTACAATTACCAAATGAGCACTAGAAGGCTATGTGTGCACAAAATGGTAAAATAGTGGTTCAAATGATAAAATGATAAAGACCTGTGCTAAATGCTATACATGCTAAACATCACAAAGTGAATAGGTATGAGTTTTCAAGTAAGTCTAAAATACATGAGCTTACGTTAAATTATACAATACAATCCACAGTGTATAGGTATCATGATGACTGGAGTAGGTTATGCAATACTATTGTAGTGCCTTGCCCAGGGACACAAAAACAGTATGTACTCAGGCACAGACTGAACTGGCAACCTTCAGCGGCTGCGTGTCCACTGCTAATCTAACCGTACCTGTATCAAATGCTTAAATTGGATCATGAATGGTCATATTGATCACAGGCTCCTGAAAATGTGTTATTTAAATCAATTTTATATTTATTTATTCAGTTTTAATAAAATACAAAAACTTACCAGGCTGTGCATTGTGTCATCATGGTAAAGATTGAACATTTCACCATAGACATTCATGCTGCATAGCGATGTCGCTGCAAAGTATCAGCTTAAGTTTCCCTTAGTTTTTGTTTTGTAGAATTCACTTTACTATTGCACCTTTTTCAAATTTGTTTACTTTTCTTTTTATTTCCTTTCTTGCCCACAATCTAAACCCTAAAGATCACTCCTCCTGTGAAAAGAAAGTAGGAAGCCATCTTTGCCCGCGCTCGCTGGGGTGGAACATTATCTGAGTGTGAGTGGAGCGGTTGAATTGACGCCTGGACAGACAGTGTATAAATTTGGGTTGGCAGAAAGCACATTAAGTCTCTGGCTCCATCTGTATCTGCTGCAGACGGAGGAGCATGTGAGGAATACCAGCCCAGCGCTTAGTCACAGCCCACTGCGCTTGTGTACTCTTAGAATGTGATCATAGTCTCTCAGGAATTCACAGCAAAAACTTAAAAGAGGCAGCAAGTAATATTATATGATTATTGGATAGTTTGGTGGTCTACATATGATGGGAATTTATTGTCAGTTTCAACAATTTGGGTGCTGGACATAAAAAATAGTGATATGATCTGATGTGAGTTTTTGAGCGGATACTAGGGCTAAACGGTTTGGGAAAATTATCTAATTGCGATTTTTCTAACAAGCATTGTGACTGCGATTAGTTTTGCAATTTATGTTGTAATAATAGGTTTCTGTTCAAAGTTTTCATATTAGATGCATCCAGAAAATTGACAAAAAGCCTCAGACTAATACAAGAATCACATTTCAGAACATGTGTACAAATCTAAAGTACAGGTTTAGCAGAATAAGACAGTGTTGTTTGTGGAAGAAATTATATACTTTTTAAACTGCAGCCTTTGCGATTTGATAATAGCGACCATTCAAATTGTAATTTAGTTTTGATCAATCTTACAGTCCTACCTGATGCCGATATCTGATATTTGTCTTGCTGTTGTGTCCAATAACGGATAATACAATTTTAAAATACAGGGCCAGCCACCTCTTCTATTTGTTAGTCTTTGTCATCTTCTAAGACAAGTGAATACAGCCAATCACAAACAAGTGTGAAGAAATAGAAACATTTGATTTATAGATTCTAAGTGTATGATTGTGTATATGGGTTTTTGTCTAAAAGCTAAATAATCCTGACATAATTCTGCTTTATTTTAATAAATTATTTTCCATTATTTTATGCTCACTAGCGATCTTCCTCACAGTGGTCACGTGATGTTGCTGTGACGTATCCAGTCAGCTGATTTAAACAGGTTTTGGAGCTGTCTTCCTATCGGTGGAGGCAGGACAACAGAGCCATCTGCAGTCCAATTTCCTCAGGAAGACCGCCAAAACCTGTGTAAATCAGCTGACCAGACAGTCACAGCAACATCACGAGACCACTGTGAAGAAGAGTGCTCGTGAGCAGTCGAAACTGTCAGGTATGAAAACAAACTAAACCTTGGTCTAGTAAAATAAATTAAGGCAAGACCAGATGAACCTCACTGGACTCAGCTTTCTCTGATTCTTTAGGTTCACTCTTGCCCCAGAGCTTCACCCAGACTGGATGCTGCTGCTGTTCTTCACACACACACATCTAACTGTGACAGTAACTCTGGGCTTGCTTCTCATCCCAAAGGTAGGGGGATTTTACTATCCTATGTAACAATTTAAAGATGTCCCTCAAGTAGGAATGTGTGACTAGATTTTATAAGTACACATTACAAAGGGACACATTTTATAGGCTATGAATTGTAGAAGTAACCTTATTTAATATTGCACTTTCTGGTCTGCCACCTGCTTGTTTCTATGGAGATGTTATTGCTTTGCCTGAAATGTTCTACAATAGGGCATTCAATGTATCTGTCTTGCATTCATTGACTTACATAGATTTGATTATATTGAGAAGTCTAATGCCATATTGTGGGACATTCCAGGCAAAACAATAACGTCTCCATGGAGATGAGCAGAAGGCAGATGCACCACCAGACAAGTTACATTTTGCACCTTCAAGTATCAACCGTATTTATAGGCTGAAGTTGAAGTGCCTTAGTTGAGATTCAAACTTAACTGACTACCCTCTAGTTGTTTGAGTATTGCTAAAGGCCACTATGACTCTGTAACTCCCACCAATACTGAGAAACAACAACAAAAAATATGAATAAATTAATTTTCATACAACATTACCTCAGTATTTTTTCTAGTTTTGCATTCAGAAACAAGTGTTGCCTCAAATTAAATTCCATTTTACATTTCCATTGTCTCCCTTTAGTTCCTGTTTGCGGGCACCCACATGAGGGACGACATCGCCTCTGAAGCCTACGAGGATGAGCTGGACATGGGACGCTCTGGCTCCTACCTGAACAGCAGCATCACCTCTGCCTGGAGCGAACACAGCCTGGACCCCGAGGACATCCGGGTATGAGGCACTGCTAACTCTCTATCTCTGTTTAACCTGCTGATACCGCCACAAATACTGAGCACTGGTAGTTTCTTATTGCAGACCCCAGAGGAAATGGCCCCTCACAGCTCCATTAAGAGCTGTGGCGTAAGATCTTGCGAGGGTCTTTGGGAAAAACGTACCAACGTGAGAAGAGGTTTCTGTTTATCTGTTAGAGCTGAAGAAGTCTCTCTGCAGTGCAAATCACAATATCTACATGAGTTACAACGACTTTAATTCAGAATATGTAACTTCATTTCAGTAGTTTTGTCTAGGTAACATTTATTTAATTGTTACAACATACTTTGAGTAGCTATAAACTAAAACTAAT
Source organism: Periophthalmus magnuspinnatus (assembly GCF_009829125.3). NCBI lineage: Eukaryota > Metazoa > Chordata > Actinopteri > Gobiiformes > Gobiidae > Periophthalmus > Periophthalmus magnuspinnatus. Next base: position 10,393,225 of record NC_047145.1, on the reverse strand, counting down.
CCGAAGGTGGACAAACTTTATAATAAAATAATAAATAAAATAAACTGTAGAAGACTTTGCGTATCACCTGAAGCGGCTTGCTGCCACCAGTTGGATGTTTCACATACACACAGCTAGTCTCTTATTTCCAACAGATACAGTTTGCATTAGAGCTCCCTCATGGCATGAGTCATGATAAACAAGCATTTCAGCAACTGGGCTGTCATGCTACCAAATCCATGTGTTTATAATGAATGCAATTTGACATATCTCAAAGTATACATGATATGTCTCTTTTTAATATATTTTTGTCTGGTTTTAAGAAAAACTATTTTAAGAGTTATGATCTTCTGACTTATTTTAACTGGACATTTCATACCTCAAGAACATATATTCTTTAAATTAGGAAAAAATTAATATATAAATTGAAACAAATCAAAAAAATCTAGACTTACAAAAAAATTATTAATTAATTAATTAATTCAAAACTAAATTATCATTAATTCATTTGTCAAAACTACTAAAATCTAGTTAAATATAATACATTAATGTCATTTTAACTCCTGTAGATACAGGCCCAGGTGCAGACCAAAGTGACTGAGGGTGTATTCAAGTTTCAAAGGGGTGCAAACGTAATACGCTTCCATTGAGTGGCATTATGGAAAATGAAATGAGGGTGCAAACATTCTTAACTGAGGTTGCAATGCACCCTTTTCCACCCATGTAAACCCGGGCCTGTGTAGATATCATGTTTTAGCAGTGAACCAAAATATCTAGGTCATATTTATCAGAAGGAGATGTTATCAGCTGCTTTGAGTGCATTCTCTGCGCTGGATGGAGAAAATGGATTAAGGACTTAGAGGCTGTTTCAGACCTAACATTTACAAAAATAACTTTTTCCTTTTTTAATTCTGTCCAAAACTGTCTTTAAGTTTTTGATTTTATTTTTGCAGGCATGTTATTTACTGTAGTGCAATAATTGTATGTAGTCCTATGTGATGGATTTTAGCAGCATGTTTCCTGTGTAGTAGAAGTGAAAAGTCTTAAGTGTAAAGCCGGGTGTACACTCCACTTTTTTCCCCCCCTTTTTACTATTTTTTATAATTAAAGATATATTCAGTTTTTCTGTAGGAAGTTCACAAAACGTCATGGAAAAAATATGAATTGTGGCTAGTAGTCATACTGGAAGCTAGCATTAATGAAAAGGCTGTGGGATTAATTGAATTTGAATCATGATTACAACTGTTGCTCCAAAAAGGTACAAAAATAGTGTAATAATAGTGAACAGTTGTAAGTTCATCTGGCTCATCTGATCTACATGCTCTTTACTCTTACACAACCATTAGCATATTTCAGACTTTTTTGGTTAAGATTATGGGTGGGCATTGCCATGAATCTGGCGATATGATACGTATGATATGCATGTGCGATATGATAGATCCCCATATGTCCTGATACTAAAACAAAGGGTGATTGCAATTTATCAATAATTACTTTAAATTTGTTTTAATTATAAGAATGGTAAATGTAACAAATGAATTTTTGTGAAAAATATAATTTAAAAAATCGATTTGGATGCATTTTGAATCAGTACAAGAGTTGCACAATGAAGTATTGCGATATATCACTGAATTGATTTTTTTCTTACACTTAGTTGAAATGTATTTAAAAATCTCAGTGCACAACAGAAATTATCATTTGACTAATTCTCTATCTTTCATTTTTCTCCATGCTTCTCTATACAACTATCTCTTTCTCACTATTACAAATATTTTGAATAACAAAATCATGCTGTGTACATCCGGCTTAAGACTCCATGTTAATTATTTTTGCCATTAACAACAGAGCTGCTTTTGACCTCTATGGAAATAATATCTTTCTTTGTGCTTTTACATAGGAGGAGCTGAAGAAACTCTACTCCCAGTTAGAAATCTACAAACGGAAAAAGATGCTAGCCAACAACCCCCATCTCCAAAAGAAGAGGAGCTCCAAGAAAGGACTGGGTCGCTCCTTGATGAGGCGAATTACTGAGATTCCCGAGTCTGTACATCGCCAGTGCAGCCGCGAGGACAAGGACTCTGGAGAACACGGAAGCAACCGGAACAGCATCTGCATGTTGAAGAAGAACCCATTCGACCCGACGCATACGGTCAAGCCAGTGAAAGAAGAGACAATAAAGAACAACGTCTTTTCCTTGAAGAAGTCACACAGTAGCTATGATCACGTCCGTGACCAGAGTGAGGAATCCAATAGTTCTGTGACGGATAAAATGGAGGTTACGACAGCTGAAGGATCGCTATTGGAGACACTGATGGGCAAAAAGTTGGTTAAAAGGAAGTCGAATGAGAATGTTAATGTTCCGAGTGAATCCACAGAATCGGTTCCGTTGGTGTGTAAGTCGGCGAGTGCGCACAACCTGACCGCAGACAAGAAGCCCATCCACCCGAGGCCTTCCATGTTGCAGAAGTCACTCAGCGTCATCGCAAGCGCCAAAGAAAAGACCCTTGGCCTTACTGGGAAGATACAAAGTTCAGAAGACAGCAATAAAAAGAGCCAGCCAAAAAGCAAGGATTTAAAAAGCAGCATGGAAACCGATATTGAACACAAGATGGTAAGCCAGTCTACTGAAGTTAATCCAAGTGTACCGAAGAGCTGCATGGCCAAACCGCAGGTCAGTAGCAGCCAGCCAGTAATGTGTCCCGATCCAGTTAAAGCAAAAGAACTCTATGATCTTTCTGAAGTTTGTCCTTGGGAAGTGGAAGAAGTGCACACTCCGTCGGAAAACAGGGTCCAAAAGCACGTGTCTATAGCACCAAAAGAAACCACCACAGTTCATGGAGGAGCGGTGAAAGCAGGCAAAACACAACAACAGAAAAAGAAAGGTTCAGATGCCCTCCCAAATGTTGGAGTTACAAAAGAAACTCAGAGAACTTCAGCCGTGCGAGCAGATATCTGTCCTTGGGAGGATACAAGTGAGAGTAGTCAGTTGACCAAGCAACAAGGACCCGCTCAAACTACTGGTCAACTTTTAACGACGGAAAGCAGCGTAACAAAGCGAGCAGATGTTTGTCCATGGGATTTTGATGATGCGCAAAAGACTTCGGATCGAGTAAGTTCAACAGATGCAATGAAAAAACTAAAAGGAACATCTCCGGTGGAAGCGAAAGGAAAAAGCGCTCTTTGTGAACCTTCTAAGCTAGCGGGGTCCTTCCAGCTACCAACATCCAAGGTTGACGTTTGTCCTTGGGATTACGACACCAATGCCATTTCGCCTAAATCCGAACGAACACCTAGCCCATTGAGAAGCAAGGAGTCACCTTCAAGAAAGATGGGCAACCTTGCACCAAGAACAGTTGAGAAATCAAAAGACAATGATGAGGAAAAAGGTAGATTGAAAGCTCAGGACAAGCTCAGATCTACAGAGAAGCATGCCATCAGCCAGCAGAAGATGGCTGAGGTATGTCCCTGGGAGGTTGAGAGTGAGGAGGTGCCCCTGGTGGAGAAGAGGAGGAGCACGAATTTGGGAGCAGCCAAAGCAAAGGCAGAAGTGTGTCCATGGGAATTTGAGGACGCTAGCCAAAATACAGGCAGAGACAGGAGCTCTACTGGGGTCCGGCAGAGCACACCCAGTCCTAGTGCCGCGAAGAAGTCCGAAGTTTGCCCATGGGACTTTGATGACAGCACAGCAACCAAGAAAGCATGACACTTATAACGTAGAGGACCAATGAAATGATAGTTGTTGATGTATGCTTTTTTTCCACAGAGATACTGACCTTACCTTTTACTATTGTAGGGTGACTTGGAAGAAAAATTGACCCACACGTTGCCTTCCTTTTTGAGGTTTTGTTCCTGTTGTGGATGATGAGTGAAATGTACAAAACATGTCAAGCATTCCAGATTATTACGGGAAAAAATATATTGTATACTAATTATGCAATTTATGATTCGCCTTCATGTATATTCCGTATTATATTGCCGTTTCTGGTCTGCGTCATAAGTTCTTTAAGTAGGGGCATGAAAATATATGGATGTATATGAACACTTTAAAGTTGAAGTAAAAACAAAAAACGAAAGCCAAAGAATTAGCGAGAAGGATGTCAACGATTTGTTAGCCTGCTAGCTAGCTCTAAACAGGAAATCCACCGTTTGCACTTTAGCCAGCGCTAGATTCTTGTACATTTAGTTGAGTCTTTTTATTTTTTCATGGCATGATCTTGAAAAGCAAATCCTCCAAACTTACTAAATGTATTTATTTTTGTATTTTTTATGTATTTATTTTAGATCTTCTTAATTGTAGTTCCTGGCAGTTTTAAAGTTTCAGAATCTGCCAAAGTGTACTGTACGTGCCTAAGTACTTTGTCTTGTAATAGTCTGATTTGGAGCGGGAGGCTTCCAATTATTTCTTAATTTTTGTATTTTTAATTTTTTATGTGTGAAATTATGCTATCAAACAGCATGCACAGCCAGAGTAGATGAACCCTTAAGAAAATAATGCTATGGTCAATTTTCTTATCCACAAATATTAGCCTATAGCTTTCATATCTTCTCACAGTTTTAATCAAAAATCTAAAGTTAGTTTAAATAATGCACATGGGTAGATAGAGAATTGCACTGAATGCAATATTGACTATATTTTTGGTGTTGCATTTTGGTATGAGTAGTCTATTCCTAGTTCTTCTTTACATTCCCAACATCTGTATGAAATCAAGGTTTGATTAACTAACACATTTTTCTAACGGCGAATCAGGCTAGTGATAGTTTATGAGCACAGATTTTTAAAAACACAATTAAAAACTTTACCTAAAGTAGAAAACATATCTAGATTGCAACAACCAACATCCATTTTCTTGCTGACTATAATTATAATAGAATAGCCTAGTTAAATCCAATCAAAAGTAGCAACTAAGATACAATTTTAGCAAAACCAAGTGCCCACAATCAGGCCAGGTGTCAGTATAATTTGAATTGCTAACTGTACAGCTGCCCCCATGTAACAGATTTCAGTGTTATTGACAAAATTGTGAGCAAGTTCCAGCTAACTCAAATAAAAAATAATAATAATAAATTAAAAACAAAAAAACAAAAAACAAAAAAAACAACTGGTAATAATATTTTTTAAATTGTACCTTTATCAAAAATGCCCCATATTATGAAATAATTTAAAGAGCCTGTACCTGATTTTTATTAAAACCAGCTATTTGTGGAAAAAATTAGACTGAATGATAATGCTTACTGCTTATATTTTTAACAGGCTTTTTGTTGGATGGAAACCATAAAAAGCAACTGCTTGGAATTAACAGTCTTATCCAGTCAAATCCATTGTTGAAAGAAAATCATTTGGAAACAACTGCCTGTGACTATCTCAAACAGTTGCTTCTCTATCATGGTTCAAAATTGGGTACAGGACTTTTAATGACAATATAGCTCTTTAGTTGCCACATTACAACGTTTCATAATACATATTTGACAAGAATTGTAATTAATTCGTACTCATCAGATTATACAAGTAGCATAACAGCATAACTTCCCACTTGTCTCACTGAATTTTCACAGCCCATATACAATTATCTTGAAATATGAACCTTCAAGTTGAATTTCAAACATCAGTCTGCCTCGTGTGGTCAAATATGAAATAACTGAACCTTGTGAAGGTTTTGTTCTGTGTTTTGTATCAAAATGTCTAATTCCCAATCCAAGAATCCCTCCACATCAGACAGTGAAAGCAGTCCTACATGCTGTATGGTCCATGTATGTTGTCTTTTAATGTTGTCTATTTGTTAGTATGTCAGATTTGTAATATTTGTGATGGAGTTGTTAGTGGGGCCCATTGTTGTAATGCAAATTTTTGTTTACCAATTCACTGCAAAAAACATTGAAATTTTTGGACAGATATTCTGTCACCTGACAGTATTTGATTTTGACTCATTTCAAATGTTTGTCTTCAAACCAATTTGAGTAAAATAATAATGCTATTTTCTCACGGGCAAATAACTTGAAGATTAAATGGCTGTGTTTGCACTTGTCCTAGTTTGACCCTGGTTCAGTCCTGATGCAGACTTGGTTAAGTCCTGGTTTAGTCCTCATCTAGTCCATGTTTACTTCCATTTTTATGTGGTGTGTGTGCAAGTGTAAACACAACCTAAAAACTAAGATAAGAAACAAATTAATTAATCCAGACCTAATGAGTTACATCATGTCAACTCACCAAAACTCAAATCAAGCCTCTAAATTCAACTAATCTCAACATTTAAGTAACACTCGTAATTGGCCTAAATAAAGCATGAACAATAATAAAGCATGAACAATGACTTCATGACTTAGTAGCAATGATTCAGGCATTAAGGGATTAGGGTCAGGAGGAAGGGTTAGGGTGTTAATTAAGAACAAAACCTGAATCAAACTATTTGTTCATTATGTCTTTGTTCATGCTTTATTAAGACTAATCTAAGTGTCGTTATCATAAACTTGTACCAACCTTTGTGACTACCGGTATATATTTTTTGCAGTGTACCACTAAATCCCCACCTCTACAATTCTGATTTTATTTTAACATGCTGCTTTCTCCACTTGGGCCCATAAACGTGATTTAGCCCTGCGCGTCTCGTGATGTGCGCTCGTCCGAATGAGAAATTACCTCTGCATTTGACCTGGGGGAAATATTTCACAAAAGTGCTTGGTGTTTATATGGGGTGGGGGGCCAAAGGAAGGGGGTTCAATTTGTCAGCCCCTCTGCTTTGTGTGCTCCTATAGCAACCGTGTCAGCGCTAAACTGTCAGTGCGTTGATTGTATCGCTTTGATGGATTCATATGATATTTATGAGCACATGCTAGCTGCTATTCATCACTAGCATTGCTCCCGATTTCATATTGGGGAAGTCACTGACCACTTTACTTGGACATACTCACTACGTTTACATGCACAGAGAATACAGTGTCCTAAACAAACAATTCAAAACCTGTCAGATCACGCTTGTCCAAGTCTTTGTTGCTATAATTGCAAATAAAAATGGCTATATATGACCATGTTTTTGGCAAACATAGATAAGCAACATCTTACTTACGTTGAGCAGTTGAGTTTTAGACAAGCTATGAAGCTCGGTTTTTAACTTTCACTTTCATTTTAATGCTCAAAACAGCATGTTCTAGTCTGCAATGGAGGGATTATGGTTTATCATTGTGCAGTTGAATGAATGTCCTAACCTACTTCTAGTGTGATCGGACGTGTTATTGGGATCTGGGAGATTCGAACCACGGCAGTTCCCAGTTTACATGCCTGCTGAAAAATTGGTTTAAATTGGACTAGGCCAATTGCCCGGTTTTCCTGGCATGCATGTAAATATAGTGATTGTTGTAGGCTACTCGGACTAAACTCTTGATCTGGTTCGAGTCAAATTTCTCTAGAGAAATTGTTACTCTTGTCCTAGTCTACAAGCAGGTGTTTATGGTGACTGGAAAAGTTTGCCATGGCGTTAAAAAATTAGCTTGAAATGCTTATAAAAGTGGCTAGTGTGCATCAAATTTTTACATTTTTACATTTAAGTAAATTGTATTTTTTATTTATATATTTATTTTTTACTGGTCAAACTACACTTGTCCCTTAAATTGAATTACTTGGACTACCATAAAAGATATTTGCATTGACTTTTTTTTTTTTGCGATAAAAAGTAGCTTTATATACGAACGAAATCACCTGACTTGGTCTTGGCGGTAGCTTGGTAGTATTATAGATGCCAACCTGCACCAATGGTTTCTCCAATCACCAGCCTATCACTCACATACAACATATAGACAAGGTGTGTGACATGTCTTGCCCAAGGACACAATGATAGTATGTACCAAGTAAGAATTGAACCACCTTTGAAGCATTAACGATTCTTGAAATACAGCATAGTTGAGTAATTTATAGTTGCCAACCATAAATTCAAGACAAGCTGTGATTTCCCTTGTCTATGTGCATGTAAATGTAATGACTACTTAATGTTATCAATTTTCATTTTTTTAATGTACTGCATTTATTTATTTTTCAAGCCAATTTGAGTCATTTGAGCCACAGCTGTTCTGGATATCACTGCCCCAGGTCATGAATAATTTGTGGGATAATTTTAACATTCCTTAGAAAGCTATTGTAAACAAGGTCATTTCAATGTCGTAGGCTTTCAAAATAGCAGTACATTTATATGCAAATTGAATCAGTCAATCTATTGAGACGACCAGCAGTTTGGTATCAGGTAAATGTCCAGATTGTGGTGAGTAAGGTTAGACACTACAGGTTAGGATTATTATTATATATTTTTAACAATTCACTATTTGATATGTTTGTGTATCTTGACTGATACATTGCTGGCATCAACCATTGTTCTTATTGTATTGTTTTAATATGCAATTTAAACAATGAGAACTAGCAAATTTGTTATAAATTAATTTAAATTGTATTTTTTTGGTGTGAATTTGAACAGCAAATTTGATCAGTTGACAAAACATGCATATTGCTTTGATTAGTTGTAAATAAATCTTAGCATTATGTTTGAATTTACCGTAATTAATCCTTCCTGCTGTAAAAATCTTCCAAATTCTGTTTTGAAATTTGAAAATAGGAAAATAGTTTGGTTCTGAAGTGTAAAGGTATGGTACTACATAACGTTTAGGCATAGGGTCTGCCACCTAGTGGTCTCCATAGGAATGTTATTGATTTGGCTGGAATGTTTCACAGTATGGCATGAAACCTACCTATGATGCATTTGTTCATTTACATGTGTTTTATAAAAAATAATAATAATAATTAAAATTACCTTGATAAACATACATTCATACTGTGAGCGGCATCATTGCTCCATAGATCTAACCTGTAACTTGGCCTGGTGGCATCACCTACTTGTCTTGGTAAACAAATGCAATGACGCTGTTGAACATTCCAGGCAATGCTATAACTCCATGGAAATGACCTCCATGGTCGAACTTCAAACAGAAAATGTGTTTAGAGAAAACTGCATTTGAAGTTGAAATTTTAGGTTAAATTTTGAAGTTGTATGTTGAAAATTATATGTTTATTGTTGTGAAACTACAAAATTCAGTAAAAATTGTCATAAAAAAATTAAGCTCAAATGTACCTGTAGTATCTAACCACGTAAAGAACACATATTATGCAAAATTGACTTTTTGGAGCTTTTAACCATGTTGTATATTTTGGCTGGTGAAAGGCCTATTAGTATCGTAAAGCCACTGCCCAGGTGCACACATAGTGCACATCAAGTACTTGTAGCACTCTAAACACTCACTCAAGTATAATGCAAAAAATGGAAGATTATTATGGTACAGAGCTAAAGTGAGAGTCACTGCCCCTAAGTGACCAGGGACTTTCACCATTGGAATGCATCACTGCTTTCAAAAATGTAAAAAAAAAACATATTTTAAATTTGGGAAAAAATCAAAGGGAACATTGTTTTCACATCAGAATATATTTTTTTCTGTCTTATTAGGACTGAGCCCCGGGCATAGGGCCTATAGCTTTCGCTCATGCACTGTCTCGTCTGTTCATCCTCTGCCGCGCCCACCATTAAAAGCAGCATTCAAGCACCCATGTCGCAGGCATGGGACATGCATATTTAATATTGTTAAACATGTAATAGTCAATGTTGAGTCAATGAGTGAATGAACATCCCTCAAACACACTCCTGGCCCCTAGCAGGGCACAGCATAGACATGGATCGATCATTGTCGCTTGCGGTTATATTTATATTATTATAATATTATTCCATCATGAAAAACATACCTGGAGTTTTATTTTGTGGAATTCATTCATTCACTAATCCTCTGTCAAATGTCTTTTGATTCTCAGCCGTTACAAATATCCCCGTTTAAATTTTATCATGAGTGTCCTATGGATAGCTGCTATTCACTAGCACAATAGTGAATAGTGGAATTTTTTTTATACCAAAATGACTATGTGACGAATCCAACCATGTATCACCGATTAAGAAAAAAAAATTGGAGAATTAAAAGCAATGAGCATGTACCGGTGGTGGTGAAAACGAGTTGATTTTAGAAATGACATCTTGAAAATAGGAGTATAAAGATTGCTCAAACGTGCATGAATTACAGGGGTAAACTTTGAGGGGAAACAACTATAACATGGTTAAAAGGTCTAAAAAGTAAATTTTGCATAATAGGTCCACTTTAAGTTCTAAATATTGAAATTCCACTGTAAAAGTACTCAAAACCATGTTTAAAGGCCAATAACAAAACAAATAATGCATAATGTGCATAATATTTCACACTTTGTTTTCAATCCGCACATGTGATTCCTCTCATCAGTGCAAGTTGTGAACTGAATTACTGCCTTCAAATGTAATATTGTGCAATAACCCACCCATACTTAATTTATATCATTTTAGTCTATTTACATAACTCCCTTGGGTGTCCCTGTTCCTCTAACATGTGTACGCAAAATGCAAATGAGTTATGTTTCATCATTGTACCATCTCTCTCCCTATCCTCCACACCAGATGGCCTACACGACTACTACTAATACTACTACTTCAAATACTACTACTACTCTCGCTGTAACGTCGTAAATCTTGCTATTGTGGCTTCTGCATGAAAAGTGGAGAAATTAGTAGGACCGATGTTCACTGCCCTTGAATAGAACAAAAAATATCGTAAAAAATATGGAATCTTTTATGGACTGTTACCAGTTGTATAGTGAGTGATACTGTCCCTAACCCAGCGTACTAATATGTGCTTGTTAATGACTACTGCTCTCTGACAAGCTTATAGCATCAATATATGGGAAATATTTGGTAGATTTCTATTGTGTTATATTGTGATAGCATGTATATAAAAAGATACCTCCTCTGCAATAAATATTTATACAAAAAGAATGATGTGTTGCTGTTTTTTTTCTCAAGCTGTGTGTAATAGAATATAAGATGCTGCCCAAAACTTTTTTCCTGAGCTGAACAAAATATATATCTATCAGAATGCCAAGGGCCAAGTTTGTCTGCAGAGATATTTATGGCTAAACTGTCTTTAATTATTGTGCTTCTGAGTACAAAAATGAATTCCTGAGAGAGTTTTAATACTGCAGGGTTAACCCAAAGGAATTGAACTGGTGCCTTTCTGGCTATGTGCTGCTGGGCTAATTTAAGCAATAAAGAAAAACAGTGTTAGAATTTAATTTTAACATGGTGTAAAGCTCGCAAGAGTAAATTTTTAATAATTCACTTTTTTTCCCTCAATGATTTCCCAAGTGGTGGCTGATAATGTACATAGATAAACATAAGTGCTATATATTTTGATACAAATTTTAGCTACTAGTCTGTGTTAGGTTTTGAAGAAATATTTTGGTAAAAGACTAGGCAGGAAGGGTATTGCTTTGAAACACAACACTGAGGTTTAAACCAGTGACCCTTGCGTTGATGGGTGAATGCTTAACCCACTAGGCCACTGTAGACCCATATCATAGCCTATTGACTTTTTAAATTAAGCTTTTTAGTTTGTAGAATAGCACCACCTCTCAGCAAAACTGGTAACTACATCATGTTACAAGGAATTTAATTATTTTAATTACAGCATGCCTGTCTTGCCCAAAGACACAACAACAGAACGCATGACTATTAACAAGAATCAAACCAACCTTATTTTAATGAACAAAATGTCACTGTATTTTCACCTGCTTGCTCATATTATCACTCTTCCACACTGAAACCCGACCCCAGATGCACTCAGTATGTCTGCCCTCTCAGGTTGTACTTTCCGGAGGTCTGGGAGTCAGCAGAGAACGGGTGTGGCAGCAGATGCACTTTAGGACCATAAACTTTTTGGCAACGCTCCTGAAATGCTTTTTACGGCAGTAGTAGTAGCGCATGTCGGCTGGGTGAATCGATGTGGCCAGGCGGGGCAGGAAGGAGGGTGAGGCAAGATGGTAACAAGGCTCCGGACATACAGTAAACTGTAAAGAGGCTCCCATGTCAGACAAGCTTAAAGTTCATGCAGGTTTTCATGTCTTTCCAATTAGTACTTGAATTGGTGGGATAATACCTGTGATAAATATTTATGATAGTTTTACATCAGTTAGGTGGCAGTTTGTTTGAAAAAAAAAACATTTAAAAGAAAAGTATAAAAATACAGGAAGTAAAATACCTTTAACTGTCATCAACAGTGAAAATTCCATCCAAAATCATTCCACATCATTTATTTTTATTAGTCTAATCATAATTATTGTATAATATATAACATATTTTGGCCCTTGTTCTATCTATGATCAAATGTATGAGCTGCTTCCAGTGGCCATTGCAATTCCAGGTGCTATGTGACATTACATAGAACTGTTCAAATTATAGCAGGGGTAAAGTTTCTTTAGTCAGCCTCATACAAGTACACTCCTCATCAAAATTTTAAAGACCAGTTGAAAAATTGCAAGAATTCACATTTTGCACTGTTGGATCTTAAGAAGGTTCTAAGTAGTGCTCAATGTCACTTTTTTAATGTTTTTTTTTTAATGACCACCGTAGCCACGCCATTCTTGTTAATCACCTCAAAAATTAGTTTTGGCATTCTTGATGCTAGTGTTTTCAGGAGGCTAGTGGGAATGTTGCTCCAAGTGGTGAAGCAGGCTTCATGGAAGGCATCCACTGTCTGGAACTGGTGTCCATTTTTGTAAACTTCCCTTGTCACCCTACCCCAAATGTTCTCAATCAGATCAGGGGAAACACGCAGGATGGTTCAAAAGAGGAATGTTATTTCTCTGAAAGAAGTCCTTTGTCAGGCGGGCATTGTGAACTGCAGTGTTGTCCTATTGAAAAACCCAGTGATTACCACACAGACGATGGGCTTCAGTCATGAGGGATGCCCCCTGCAACATCTCCACAGCCAGCTGCCGTTTGACGCCTCTGCACAACCTGAAGCTCCATTGTTCCACTGAAGCAAAAAGCCCTCCAAATCATGATGGTGTCCCCTCCACTGTGCTGTGTAAAACACATCTCAGGTGGGATCTCCTTGTCATGCCAGTAATGTTGGAAGCCATCAGGTAAGGTCAAGGTTAAACTTTTTCTCATTAGAAAATAAAACTTTCTTCTACCTTTCAATGTCCCATGTTTGGTGCTCTCATGCAAACTCCAAACAGGCAATTTTGTGCCATTGAAGAAGACGAGGTCTTTGATGACATTTTTTGTTCTTAAATCCTTCTCTCGAAGATGTCGTCTGATGGTTATGGGACTGCAGTTGGCACTTGACAGTTTTTTCCCATAACTTCCAGGATCTTTTAAGAAGTTTAAAATGACTTACTGCATCCAACCTCAGCAGCAATGGCAGGGTGCGAGAGGCCTTGCTGATGCAGCACAACAATCCGACCATGTTCAAAGAGAGAAAGCTTTTTTGTCTTTGCCATCAGGAGGTCGTGACAGTGTGACCTGACAGAAAATGACACTTAATCCACATTTTTTTTAAAGATTTGCGCTTTTAAAGGCTCTGGTCTTAAATTTTTGATCAGCTGATGAACAGCCTATTTCAGTTTAATGGTTGTTTGCAATAAATTGCTTACTCGATCGAGAAATACAGAGCTAGCATAAATATTCTTATACTATGATGCTACTGCAACATTAAGTGAGTATTTCTATATTACATGTCAAAACTCATGCTGATCCTGTGTCAATCTGCCATCTGTCATGTCAACACAGTGGGCTCCTTTTCGAGACTCTTGTGTGAAAGTTTTGAAGTTTTAAAACGAATGTTAATGGACAGCAGGATGACAGAACTAGCGAACCACATCCCCTTGCTGACTGAAACCCAGAGCCGTCTCATAAGCAGCTCCTTGACTCAGTGGTGACAGTGCAAAAATCCATGTCCACTGCAATGATGAATGAGTTAGATGCGACCGTAGCTGTTCCTGGTGTAAATTCCCCTCCCGTTAGCACGGGATGCAGTCAGCTAACCTCTACCCGTGTTTGACATGATACATGGGGTTGTCATGGTGGAGTTAAACCAAAGGGTCCAATTTCCTCTACTCCCTCACACAAATGGTCCCTTGTTACACATAGTAGGCCTAAACAAAAGGGAAAGTGTTCACATTATTATGCAAGTCCTAATCAGAAGCAGCCATTGGCCAAGCAGCTGTCAAACAGATTTAACATTCTTGACCTGAACAAGTTTCCATGTCTAGTCACAAGGAGTTATCATCCTGTCTTAGATCTTTGCAGGACATCACAGTGGCACCCACAGCATTACAAAAGACAAAATCAGAGTAATTCCCTGGCTGAAGAGTTAGTGCAGTGCTTTAGGAATGGATAAAAATGGATATTCTTTGTGGATTCTGGAAGAGCAATAATATGTTTGCATTCTCTTAAAATGGGCCGGAAAAAACTGTTGAGTAACAATATCAAACTAACGCTGGAGTCTGCACCAAATAGGCCCACTGAGCGACTCTTTACGCATAGGATAAGCAGCATCTCATGTGGCTCTTTGACAAAATCAGTGCCCACCGACTCCGCATTAAAACAAATTAATATCTAGATTTCACGTAAAATATCGCATAGACATGGTTCAACACTGACCTAGTTATGAGTGCAGTTTTCCAGACAGCATATCTTTCTCTAATTAAAATTGCAATGTCTGATTTGGATTGAGCATTTTTATTTTTTTGTAAAAAAAAAAAAAAGAAAAAAAAAAGGAATCAAGGATCATTATCAAAAGTTAGAGTAGAGACTTGATCTCTCCTCCCTTTGCTCCCCACGCTCCCCGTTTAGAGCACTATCACAACACGAGCAGCCTGCATTCCACTACTGAAACTACTGCACAACACATCAGGTTTATTGTTTTGTATATTTATGGAAAATTAGGCATGGGTGACATGGCTTCTAGGCTGAGTTTTAGATAGGATCTAATTGTAAGGAGAGTTTGAATAGAGCCTGGAAGAGATTGCTAGATTACTCAAACATGCATGAATGACATCTAAAATCACTTCAGGCGTTTCTGATGAGAGATTAATGTTATAACATATAAAAATATCTACAATAATGCATGTTTTTCAGAGTAATTTTACTTTTATTATATCATACAACTGACTAAACACTAATACATAAACCACTGATTAATTTCCAGTCTTACTCATCAGTCACATTGTTTCCCCCTCTGAGCCCTGAACGCTGTGGTAGGTGCAGAAATGTGCTGCTCTTTCATTACAACAGCACTTCTACTCACAAAGCTCCAAGGCCAGGGTGAGTCAGAGCCGCTCCGACCCAGAGAATGCAGTCTGAACGCGGGCTAAGTGAGCGCAAACGCCTGCGCGCTCTGGATGACGTCAGCACCATTGTAATTGGATCAGTAATCACCAGGTAAATGGAGATGCCTGCTGGGTTGTTCAGGTGGGTGGATTACACATGATTGAAAAGTGTAGTTTGTAAAAGTAAAATATAAAACGTAAAGTGGATATGAAAGTAAGTACAGAGCAGTGGGCAGTGGACTACTCAAACGTACACAAATCAGTCAAATTCTAATCTAAATTACCAGTTATATAGTTTCAATTTTAGGCCTATGTCCATATGCATTTTTTTTAATTATTCATATTTATAAAGTATATATAAGCGAAGAAACTTTGGACTTAAATATATCTGGCTGATGAAGTACTTATTTAATTTAAAATAAAATAATATAAAGATAAAAAGTGAAGTGGGGTGATGTGTAAAAAAAAAAAGTTTCAGATGAGTTTTTTCATTTTTGTTTTTGCAGTATTCTATGTAATTTCAGGTGACTGAAATGTGTTTGTGGACAGGTAGAAGTGTGGGTGAATGAATTCTAATTATATTATAATCTTCCCCAAAAATACCAGATTTGGTGCATTATTTGATGTTCTGACCTCAAATTACAAATCAGATGTACTACCAGACAGTTACGTGATACAGTAGTTTGATCAAATACTTTTTTATAATACTTCCATATTTCTTAGACCACTTTGAACTTCTACTTAAAGACATATTATGTTTTCTCTGGCATTTAGTATGAAAGATACTTTACTTTTTGTTCTTTGTAAACAGGAATATTGGTTGGCTCAAAATTTCTTAAATCTCAATGAAAATAAAACTGAGGTGATAGTGTTTGGGCCCAGGGTCGGTGCGAGCTCCTCTTTAGACCTGGGACCCCTGAGTCAGTACACTAAGCCCACAGCCACCAACCTTGGCGTCATTATGGACTTGATAAACAGGTCAACGCAGTTGTGAAATTCCAAAACGCTGCCTTTAACAGGAAATAAAAAAACATGAACACATCATTCCAATTCTTGCATCTTTGCACTGGCTCCCTGTTCATTTTAGAATTGATTTTAAGATTTTATTGTTTGTTTTTAAAGCTTTGAATGGACTGGCCCCAAATTGCATCTCGGACCTCATCCAAATTTATACTCCAGCGTGCGCACTGAAGTCCAAGGGCCAGCTCCAGCTCGTGGTGCCTAAGACGAGACTTAAAACCAGAGGAGACAGAGCCTTGTCTGTGGCTGGTCCAAAGCTCTGGAATGCTCTGCCTCCTTATGTCAAAACAGCTCCCACTGTGGAGTGTTTTAAGTCTCATCTTAAGACCCACTTTTACTCTCTGGATTTTAACTCTGCATGAGTTGTATGGTCCTCTGTTGTCTTTTATTGATTTGTTCCTATTGATTTTATTTGCTTGTTTTATTTGATTTTATTGTTTTATTGGTAATTGTTTTATTGATTTTATATACATATTTATTATTTTAATTTTGCTATTTGATTTCAGTCTAAATGTTGATTTACTTAATTAGTTGTTTTTATTTATAATGTATTTGTGCAGCACTTTGGAAACTGCATTTGTTTGTGAAATGTGCTATATAAATAAAGTGGTTAGGATTGGATTGGAAAATGGCTTAATAATAGAAACAGGTCCATTGACTTCCTTTTTAATTATATGTTTTCATTGTTCAACTATTTATTAGCATACATGTATGAGTTTATTTTTTGTTTTTTTTACAGAACTGTATGAAGCATGCATTCTTACCATTTTCAAAAGAGGTATTACGACCACACCTGAGTCTGTGTGTCCACTGTCTTTAACCCGCAGACAGAGTGTCAATTTGATTTGTTTACCTCATATCTGGGGACACACATATTTACGAAATGTAAAATCAAAATCTTATACACAGTTAAAGGTGAAAACTGAATTTTCTGTGCACTCAAGCCTCAGTTACGGGACAATACAGAATTACTCAAACATACTACAAAATAAAACTAATAAAAGTAAGTCAATTAAGTAAGTTAATTAGGAGGGCACAATTTTACATAATATGACCAGTTTAAGTAATAATATTTCATAGTAACAGTACTTTAACCTGAGGATATTTTTGGCTTCTCTGTTCACCTCTGCTAGTGATAATTGTCTTTACACCAGTGGACATGTGTCTCTGAAGTGTCCCATCTCCTTGTATGTCCTTGAGTGACCTACACACAATTATACCAAATGCTGACTCACTGTTCTAATGGCATATCTGCTGTAATAAGTGTGTGTCATTAAGATGTGTTAAGAAACAAGTACACTGTCTGATTGGATATGTGATTATATCAAGTGTATATTCAGATTTGCATATTAATTAGGCCTTACTTTATAAAGAATTATTAGGAGTACAAGCAGCCCAGTGGGAGAGAAGACCCAGTAATTTCTGAACTTAAAAACTAAAAGAACATAAATATTGCATTTCACATTTTGCACCAGTGGAGGGCAGCATTGTTTAAGTCTCAGCATCTATAGGGTACAAAATTGGGCAAATTGTTTGCATAGTGTATTTGTGTGGTGTGTGTTTACAACCTTTAGTAGTGTAGTATCATATAGTAAAAACAAAAATCAAATCAATTATCACCAATAACCAGAATGAAACAATTTATTGGCCAATTGAATAATTTTGATTCAAAAATTAGATCTAGCACAATTAGAGCAGCAATAAAATATTCAAGATTGCATCACAACCAGACACATAATAAAATTATATCAGGGCAGGAATAGAACCAACAACGTGACTGGCTTAACCTCCAGCTTGAGCTACTTGTCTACATACAGCACATTTTGTTAAATGCAGTGATCACTTTTTATACAATTGTATTTCTCCAAGTAGTTTTCACACCCCGTATTTTATGCCTACTTCAGTAATACATGTGTACTATATGATTATATAATGTAACAGACACCTCACTTGAATAAAAGTTTTGGCAACTCGTCCCACTGAGTAAGTATACAGGTGACAAAAGCTTTATGTTGACAATATTAAAGAAGACCTCCAAAGCACGCTCAGTATCTGCAAAACTTCTCATGTTGCCAAAGGTGGTCAGATCAGAATGAAACTTGCATATGTCTAAAAATCTGCAAAAACACACATCTGCATTAATACACATGGCAAGAGAACAACCACAGCCAAAGTTGTCACCATAAATGTACCCTTAACAAAGCCCAGGGGTTAATAACTTCTGATGTAATAAGACAGCAGTTATCTGGTTTATATAAGATGACAGCTGTGGCGCGGTATGCAAAGTGCAGATATGGGAAAGGTCTTCCTAATCTCCACAAGCACTACTGAAATAGAGTGACAAGCCTCACCATAAATACTGAGCCCTATGGAGGACAAGAGAATGAATACAGGAGCTAAGACCAATTTGTACTGTCCTACCTGATATATGCATACCAAAAACCAGCAGAGGGCACAAAGACTCCTGCGACAGGTGCAGTAAAGAATGAAGCAGTTTCAATGATGCTAGAATATGCTTAAATCGTAACATAGTAGCTGCTGGTGTCAAAGTTGGCTAGCTGCACAGTGTCTTGTAAAATATATACATACATTTGCTTTGTATGGAACTTTATAAGAGATTTTATCACATTTTTCTTGTTGTCATGTAATTTTAAACTTGTTAGCCATGTTCTAAAAGCAGCTCTTAATAAGACCACTGTGCACTATCTGCAACTAGGCCTAATTATAAATATGTTTTTATCTGTGGTGAACCTGGAAGTAGCAATAGTATGCTGTCAGCAGGTTAGGACTTGTTAGCATTACCTAGGACAATTAAAACTTAGCTTTGACCTGTGAAGTAACCTTATGAACTTGATGTGAGTAATAACTTCATTTGCATCAATCATTGCTCAACAACATCATAGCTCTTAATTAATTTGACAGTATTTTCATTATTTTACCCACAACAAACTGCTAAAAATGGTATGTCTCAGTTGTAGCGTTGATTAATGTTGTTTGCAAAGTCAGTTTCATTTTCATTCAGTTTGTTTTAGATAAAGACTCTAGATAAAATACTGTACCAGACACAGGGCCTGCCCTCGCCTTAAGGGGGCCCTAAGCTGAATTTGCCCTTGGGGACCCTCGGCACTTCATCACAACCACTGATAAAAAGACTGCAAATTCTAGAGGCTCACAACAGCAATAACCACAAGTATAACAGTATAAAAACATGTAAGGAAGGGGGTCTGAAATTTTTTCTTGGTTTCTGGTGCATTTTAATGTGTTCCAGCTGACTAAAGTGGGCTTACATTTCTCATTTCTTTAGGTCATAAAATGCAGAATTGGAAAGAGTAACCAAAAGATGTACTTAAGCAAGAGTACACTTACTTCAAAATCATATCACTCAAGTAGTACAAAGTAGTGATCCAAGTTAATAGTTGCATAAGAGAAATAGCCTATTTATAATCATCAGATAATTTGGGAGGACTGAACATTAAATAAAAGAGGATTTTAGGATCATATTATTTTTATGTTTATTGTCAGGCTTTGGATGCTGTGATTTCACGTATATGTTCACATTAATGAGTAGGGATGTACAGATACTGATACCAGTATCAGGTGCCAGTACTCAAACTGGTCAATGGGCTGCGATACCAAGATACCCGATACCACTGTAACTGCGCTGCTTCTTATTTGAGGCTCACAGCTTGAGCATTGAGCTGTGAGCAGAGCACTGCGCACAGGTGACAGGATGCACATTCACTGTTCTGCACATCAAGCACAGCTGTAATCATATGTGACTGTCACATGAAATATATAGTTTTTTATAGTTCACAGAGGATACCAACGCAGTGTTTGTGTATACAATATTAGCATGCTAATGTTGCTAAGTGGCGCTGGTGATTATTTTCTTGTGCTGCATTGTAACTTCTTATAATTGACAATCGCATTTAGCGACTGAATAGAGCGGGTTCAGAGCTTTTACAAGAGGTACAACATCCATATTGGCCGTGGTAAAAGTAAGACAACACTCAGTGTTATGCTAACAGTGGCGCGTTAGCAGTTAGCGCATTAGCAGTTAGCTCGGAGCACAGTCTGCAAAGAAGTGGTAAATATTAAAGCCAGGTGCTTATCTAAATAAATTACCACAAAGACAAGCCACTACCACAAACAGCCAGTGTAATAAACAGACTCACCTGCTGTCCTCTGTCCCTCTGAGGTGTGTCCTCTCTGTACAATTATACACGTCCAGCTTCACTGTTTTATCTGCAGGTCCAATGATGTAGAGACATATTTCGAGTCCTCTTTGAAAAGTCCCTCTTTCCCCAAAGCATTCTTCCTCCGGGCCTTTCATACATTGTCCCGAACTTTATATAAACTGAACTTCACTAACTTTTAGCCTATTAGTTTATAAAACACCCATTCAAATGTCCCTCTGCTGCCTCAGTGCTCCCACAGCACACCTGGGCGGGAGGGGTCCTTCACATCGGTGTAGACACATAGCTGTCCACACCAGTGCCCGACTCAAAAAAAAAAATGTAGAAGAACATATCTAGTTACTAGAAATAAAACACATCTAATCGTTTAAGATGGATATGTAGACTAGTATAAACACCGGAGTCTCATTTAGTTTTCAGAAAAAAAACCCAAAACTTTCCAATCATTATTTTCAATATAAATGTATGGGCTCTTGGGGGCCCTCTGGTGGCCTCGGGGCCCTGAGCAGCTGCTTAGTCTGTTTATGTGCTGGGTTGGCCCTGATCAATGTTTCTCTGTACTGACCTGTTTGCTCAGGTTTATTGGGTTTTATTATAAGTAAATGTTGTGTGTTTTATTGGCTCATATTTAACTTAAAATAAAAAGTAAAGGCAATTGATAACATATTAAGTGTAGTTTGTCCATGTATGTGTTGCCTTAGTAGGTGAGCAATGTTTGTGTGTCTGAGCAGAAGCATCTGGGCATGTCCATTTTTTTTAAACACAAATAAGGTTCAGTCTCAAATTGGGGAATGACAGAGGTTAACAAAACAACTGTTAGCACAAATTCCTCATAGAAAAACAGCCAAATGGTAGAAAAGATGCTTAAAGAAACCAAAAGTAAAGCTAAGGAGAGAAGTAAACTAAACACAATCTTTAACTGATTTCAGGGCATAAAGATTTATCAAAAGAGAACTAGATTTGACCTTTAACCTTTTGGATCCCTGTGACCCGGACACTTTGTAGTATCATAAGGATAGACTGTGGCAGATATAGCACAGGTCATGGTCTGTCTTTGTCTAAACTGACAGTGTGGGGGAGGCATGCTAACATCGACCCAACAGGTGCTAGCTGTTTCCTTAAGGCTGCGGTTAGCCCAAGGACACTTCGGAGGGTCCAGTGTTCCCTTTATAGAGCCCTTGTTTTGTTTAGATGGGAACAGTGGACATGACTAAGATTCCAGCCTTTTTGTGTCACCAAACTACAATCTCAAGCTCTTACAACTGATGGATGCCAAGGCTAATTTAGCAGAGGTGGGTAGGCTAGCCAAAAAAATGTACCATGAATAAACCAGCATGAAACTTTAAACATGTTGTTAATTACTTGTATGTATTTTGATGGATAAACAATAAATAATGCACAATTTGTAGCTTACAGGATTGCTAGAAGTATCAAAAATCAGATACTAATTGATACAAAAACTAATATCGAAACTAGATAGCCTACTTATTTGAGCAAGTATGGAGACTACAAAAACTTACATTAGCAGGACAGAAATTAGCCTTTCCTGAATAGCTTTAGAATGATCTTGAGCTGTATCAGAACAATAGTATAAAAGTACAAAACAAGTAATACTAAGTGTATACTTCAAAATAATACTACTCTGTTCTGTAGAATGTCTAATTCCATAGGTACTAGATACACTTTCAAACATAATGGTGACCCCAAATTTTCAAGTGATTCTCTTCATTACTATTAGTCAAATATATTCAGCACCAAGTGAACATTCTATAGTCAAAGCTGATGTAACAACAGTAAAATGAATACACTTTTAACATAAAGTAAGAAAAAAGACACTTTGTCAAAATTCTACCATGTACTTATTTCTTGTGGAGTAGATTACTAACTTGTTCTTGCTAGAAAATAACACTGACAGGTCTTGAGAATGACTTTTGCCTCTAGTATTTACAATAAATATTCAACATGAACTTTTACTTATACATCTACAGTGTATTCGAATGATTTGACAAAAATGTTGTTTAAGCAAAGAAAACCAGTCTGATACAGCTACTTCCTGGTTCCTGCCAGCAATTTTGAATAGCAAAGTTGTACAATTACTTTAAAACAAGAAGGTCCTGAATTTGATTCCTAATGGCTCCTGGTACTAACGACCAGGATACTGGCTCAAAGTCCGGGACAAGGTGCTACAGTGCGGTCGCCCATTGCTTCTACAGGTTGCTCCAGTAGAAGTGAAGAATGGGTCAAATGAAGAGACATAAATCCAACAATATAAAAAAAAAGCACTTTTGGACATCTATGGTGAATTGTATAGTTCATCAGTATAGTAACCTATTTATAGTGGCTGGAACAACGTCATAGTAGTTGAGACCCTTGCTTAAGTTCAAGAAGGTTCAGAGTTTAGTTTCCAGACCTATCTACAAAAGAGGAGCTTGCAAGCTCTCCAACAAAAAATTCCTCGAACTCACACCCACTCTGACCTCTTCTCCTCATCATTTGGCTGAGCATCTGACCCTGTATTTAGCTCCACCAAAGTACTTTTACCCAGTCTATTGGTACACACAGCCGTTGTCATGGAACCATCTATAACCGGAGCGGGTACATCTCCTGGTACATCACGTCGTGGAGGAGGTGGGGGTTTGAGCCGGCTGCGCTTGCTAACACGGATTGACCTAGGCGTTCCCGGCGGACATAGAGCTACATCACTGCCTTGTCTTTCCAAAGCTCCTTCCTGATTTGCCGAATATCCATTGTTTCCGTTGCTGTTGCTAATCGGAATTCCCGGTGAGCATGGACGAGATTCCGAATTTACCTTTGCTGGATCTCCTCTGGAACTTTTACTTCCATGGCGTTTTCGAAAATGTTCAACTCCTTCGATATTTTGCTCTTTCGTTTTTGAAGAATTTGATATGATACAGTCTTCTTCATAAATCCTTTCTACCAAGACTTTCTTTTTTGCATTTTGTTTCACAGAACGCTTGATTGTGCAAAAGAAATCTAAAACGTTGAGGAAAATGGATAGTGCTCCTACAGCTAGCATGAAATTTAGCATAACTGTCTTTTCTGTCGGTCTAGAAATATAGCAGTCTACTTGGGTAGTGCAAGGCGAGTGCTGACACAAAAACCTCCGTGGAATGTAAAAACCGAAGAGGTAATAGTGGGCTGTGCCAAATCCTGCTTCCAATAACGTTCGGAAAACAAGATGCAAGAAGTATGCTCCGGTAAACTTTGTGTTCAGTTGTTGAATATTGAGTTCGTAGGTTTTATTGTCAACTTGGAGTGCGTTGGTGACTTTGTGCATGACGTAAATGATGAAAATAGTTATTGGTAGACATAGGGTGATGAGTTGTACTAACCAAAAGCGAAAGAGGGAGATGGGTGAGAAGATGTCATAGCATACGTTAGCGCAGCCTGGCTGGATGGTGTTGCACACAAAGCGGTCCTGCTCATCCTGGTACAGAGGGAAACCAGCGAAGAGGAGGAGGAAGATGCGGAGGAAGAGCATCACTATCAACCAGGCTTTACCTAAAACAAGAGAAGGTATTACATTAGAGAGTGAATGTACAAATTACATATACATAACATTATTTCACATCTATATTGCACTACAGATGCTGCACAAATATTGTCAAAGCACTTCACATGACATGATCCAGTCACACTCTAGTCAAGGTAAGCTACTTCTGAAGCTTCTGGCTTCCACTCTTGTTAATGTAATTTTAATTTAAAATGAATGACCACAATTCATTGTCTTGGCAAATACTCAACTCAAAATGTAAAATGTGAAATTTCAGTTTGTTTTATGAATACTGGTTGCTATAATAACAGGTTAATGATTAATAAAAAAGCTTTTTTACATTACAAATGGTCTAAAATAATAGTATGTTGTTTTTTTTTTAAATGTTATTTGGTTGTTTTTATTGCACTGAAAAACACAGGAAAACATGTGTTCTTACTCTGAGCTGACTTGCATCTACACAAACCTCTTATACAGTTGTTTGGAGGCCTTCTCCAGGTCTCCATGGAAATGTTGTTCTTTTGGCTATAATCTTCCCCAGTATGGTATAAAATGTATCTAACAGTATGACAATTGTTATGGTTTAAATTTTCTATTTCGATGGAATCATGCAGATGACATGCCACCTCCAGAAAGTTACATACTGTGTTGTATAACTTTGACACTAATTTGCAGAGGCGATCTTTCTCGTAATTTAATTAAACAAAAGCTTGCTTTCATCAAAACTATGGA
This sequence comes from Periophthalmus magnuspinnatus, assembly GCF_009829125.3. Classification (NCBI taxonomy): domain Eukaryota; kingdom Metazoa; phylum Chordata; class Actinopteri; order Gobiiformes; family Gobiidae; genus Periophthalmus; species Periophthalmus magnuspinnatus. The sequence continues at coordinate 10,368,570 of NC_047145.1, read as the reverse complement.
AATAAATAAAAAAATATATAACAATACAATAATCCAATACAAAAAAATGTGTTTTACATTTTCAAAAAATAATGACTCCCATAACTATGCCATAGCACAATGTATGTATCCTTACCTATCATGGTGATGCTCTGATTTACTGAGAGGAAGACGACCTCTGATGTACTTGACCCCACCATACTTGCTCTGGTCCAAACTCAATAACAATTTTAGACTTCCTAAATCCTACATCCACTTTATGCTACCTCCTGCAGGTTCACAGCACTGTAAAATATATACAATCCAGTCTTCTTCCAGCCATCTGCAGACTTCCTCTGTAAAGTACGATCCATGTGAATGAGGAAAGCCCAGGGGACGAGTGTCTCAGCTCCTCTGTCCCGCTCAGACAACTGCCAGTCCTGAGACAACAGAAGACATCAGTGAGGCCCATTGTGCTGCTATTCTTGTCCCACTCGGAGAGGCACGTCGCCCTCCTGGCATTGCACGGATATTTTGGTGCCACTGGTTGTCCTTGCAGGAGAATAACAAGCCTCCTGGCCCACCCAAGATAGCTTCAAGTAAAAGTTGGAAAGGTTTTTCATTCATGATATTGGTGAGATTGGTAGTATTGTAATTTTACTCTTTCTGCTACTACTAAATGTAAAATGCAATGTTTGTCTAATACTACTAGCCTACTAGAATAAAAAAAAAAGCTATGCCACTGTCAGTGAACAAAATTCACAAGCTCGGAATGTGCTTGGTGTTATGGTTCAGCATAAAATATATAATAATGACTTCACCTAGTGATGCCATCAAGTGATAATCCAGGAACGGTTTTGTTCTCTGGTCTTCTGTTAGGCTAAAGCTGACACACTATCAAACAGCAGTACTTTAGATAGCATCAAGTGGTGCTATGTAAGAATACAATGGTTGACCAATATAATTACAAATGGTAGCTGTAAACATTCATTCACTTTTTCATAAGCTTTCAAAATATTGTGTTGCACCATTGCAGAAAGTAGAACACAAATCAAAGCCAGTTGTACTTCAAAGGTTTCTTTTTTTTTTTTTATTCTTCAGTATTTCCTAAACATTGCTTTTGAAAAAGAGTATCTTAAACTTACAAATGTTTTGGCAAAATTGGAACATGAACATTTGATCTACTGCTTAAGATGAGATGATGAGGTCTATGTAAACCCCAAATGACTGACAAGGTCATTTTCTATAATGGCCACTTTATGGTCTTTCATACAATAAATAGAATATACAATCTCTGAAATAATTCAACAATTCAACACTATTTCACTCAATCATAGCACATTTGGAATTTATGACAACTCACCTATTCACCTATTGCTCCAAATGTAAAAAGCAATATGGTACATGGACATGTTGATTGTAGATAAGCTATTAAGGCATTGACAGATCCTAGTAAAGATAACCGGAAGCATGGGAAAAGTAGATTGGAATTGTGAATACAGACAGAGGAGAAACAGACAGGAGATCAAGCTTTGTGATTTGTTAGTATTGGGGTAAAAGATAAGGACATTATTATTATTATTATTATTATTATTATTGCAGAAAAATGGTCAGTACACACCATTTAAAAAAAAAAATCAGATCTTTAGTAGCTTTTGTTTAGATTTATGGTCTCGATAAATCCAATAAGACCACTGCATGTTGTCTCCCTGATAACCAAGAACTGCACAGTTAGCATGCTAGTTGTTAGCTTTACCACGACGAAAAACTCATGAACTCATTGCAATGAATAATTAGGATGCACAGAATAGGAGGAATAAATTTGGACCACTGCAAACCATTTAAAAAGTTGTGAAAAAGTTTTCACATTCTTAAGACCGTAAAAATTGGGTACAGCACTTTTAAATATGACTTAACTCAAATAAAACAAACAAAAAAATAAAGTCAATTTAACCCTTACGGCATATTTAATTTTTGCAAGGTAAAAGGGTCTGATCACAAAAATGGCTTGAACTCTTGTTTACTTGTCCAACTGTCAACTCAGTCAACTGTTGTGAACAAAAGTATTATCTTTGACTGTAATTTTTATCCTGGGAATTTAACCGGGTGAATTAGGCATGATAATTCACATACAATAGTGTGAAAAAGAACATAAAATAACAGGAAATTATTTTACCAAATTAAACATGAAGAGCATTGCAACAAACAAAGTGGTGTCTCCCATGTAGTCTCTTCTCACGGCTGTACAATAAAAACTAATAAAAATATTCTAACATTAATCGTCCATTTTTTTTACAGTAACACATTAAGAGCTGCTGTATTTACACTGTAGAAAACATAATACAATCTATCTTTTTAAGAGGGGGTATTAGACTTCTATGGGACATTATCTGCTAACACCCAACATCACCATGTTACCTTTTATTGTTTTGAAAATGCTGTATTTGCCAAAAACAATGTATCAACATGTTTAATAAGTTTCAGTTTTGTTGATGCTCTGAGTCCCCCCTCCTTTGCTCACTGTGCTTAACCACTCCCCCTTCAGAGCACTATCACATTACAAACAGTAGCATTTTGCTAATGAAACTACTGCACATGATTTGTGAATTTGTAGTGTATTGTTTTCTATCACGCTGTTGTATATTTATGGAAAATTATCATGTGGGAGCATAAGTGACATAGGCCTGTGAGCTGAGCATTGGACAGAATCGTACTGCTACGATTCAAATAGTGCCCAGAAGAGATCGCTAGATTTCTCAAAACATTATAACATGGTAGAAAGCTACAAAAAGACAATTTTGCATAATACCTCCTCTTTAAGATTTTTACCAATTCTAGCAACATGCAAAACTTGAAGAATCATGCTTTAGCGGTTTTGAAATATCAGCATTTTTGTGCAATGGAAGAACGGTATCAAAAGTTGACTAATAATGTAATTTGTTCTATTTCTCCAGACCACAAGATGGCGACTTCTAAGCTTGATACAGGCACATTAGGTCAGGGCAATGGCAGTGAATAAGAAAACACTGGATAGATAGCGACCTCCTATTATCACGTCTCCTTCCATGTTCAGTAGTCCATCTGCATTGATTAAAAATGAAGGAACACATTGGTATTGCTTTGATTATTAGTATGATTGTTGGAAAGAAACATAACTTAACATAAGTGAAAATGTCCCAAGCCAAACACTGATTTGGAGTGAAAACTTGCAACAACAAAAAAAAAAAAAATGAGTTGATGGAATGTGAAATGTAGCTGTTCAGAGAATATTTTAAAATGACAAAAAAATAACGCAGTAATGTACACAGTCAAAAAATGTAGTTTTTTCACATTTAAAATCCCAGTTGTACTTCCATTCGCTTCCAGATTTGCCGTCATTCTGGTTCAGTGCAGTCAATGGGGCTCCTATGAGTAGAATGGTAGAGTTTTGGGCATGAGAAGAAGCCCACAGTTCCCAGTTCCAGTCCCAGTGTTAGGAAATAATGGCTGGACACCACCGTACCACGACCAGGTTATCTGCGCTGACTGATCGCTTCTTGGATAACTTCCTCAAGTCCTTGTATTTGTCATCACATAACCGGGAAATAGCCTGGGAACAGCAACAAAGCAAGGAGGAATCAATATAAATGTTTGTAAGGGTAGCGAACTTTAACCAGAAACTTAAGATGAACTAATTGAGATTCAGGAATTACAAAAAAAATATATGATACGCTCAGTAGGCTTTTTGAACTGAGCTGTGATCACAGTCAATTGCAAAGCGTTCCATGGCCCACAGTCACACCTCCACAAGCAAACAGTCAAGGCCTGGTGTTGCCATCACAGAACACTGTAACCTGTCGAACTTAAGAACCAACACTGTAGTGGAGAAAATAAGTCCAGCAGCCTGTAATATCTCTGAAATACAGCAGGACAGATATGAGTCCTGCTGTGACACTCCACTGTCAGTTTATATTAAATTCATAAACCAATTCATGTGGACAGTGCGGAGCTTTGGTCCACCTCCTGCCCAAGCAGAGCACGCTTTTGACTTTGACAGGTCTGGTTTACACTCACACTGAACAAATGTACCAGACTTAAGAAGCTTTCCATGCAAGGGCACAGTTTGATTGGACTGACCCTTAGACTTAAACTTCTTTCTACTAAATGTAAAGTGAAAAAATAGATGTGTAAACAATGCTGTATATGCGATTTAAAATTGGGGTGGGCCCTATGTCAGGAAAATTAAATCAAGATGTTCAGCCATTCTCCATCTCTGAGAGCCCACACTTCACTGTGATTGGTGAAATCCTCCTGTCACTCAGTCAGAGTATGATGGACGCTGACCAATAGGAGGTGAGATGGTAAGTGTCTCTGAATGTGCATAAACCTAAGGATTTATATTATGCTATGTTACGTTAAACATCCTGCATAAGGTTTGCAAATTCAGAACAGAAATTATTTGATGTCTGACCTCGAGTTTCTGTGCCTTGTCTCTGTTGAGCGGCTCCAGGGGGAAGCTCAGGTTGTTGGCCTCGGCTAGAGAGCGCAGGTCAAAGTAGTACTTAGCATAAACACTGGACGGGACGTTTATGTTGAACTGCAGCAGCTCCCACAACTGACGCTCCAGCTCATTCCTGACACACACAGCAACATCAGGTTAGAAAAACCACCAATCGGGGAAGAAATAAGTCACTGTTGCATTCAAATAGCCATCATTTACCAAACAAGAATTGGCCGTTTCCAATTTTTTCCCCATGTCATTTACCAAAATAAAAAAAATAAGTCTACAATGTATTGTCAGCATCTAATTATAAAGCATTTTCTTGTCCAGGAATCAGGAAGTGCACTGTTAGCATTACCATGACAGAAAACTCAGTTCTGGCCTCTGAAAGTTGTGAAAAGTGCTGATAAACTTATGGCAGTGAATGATTAGAATGCTCAGAATGCATAAGAAACGTGAGGAATAACTTTGGACCACTGCAAACTGCTTAAAATGAACTAGTTCTGTTTTGTGATATTTAGCTGTCATTAAACATTATGAGACTTTCTGGGCCAACTACAACCACAGAAAAGTCTTATTACATCAGTTTATATACCCAACCAGGATGAACCAATATTTGGAAGATGAAATCACGAATATATCTGATTCCAGTATCAGATCAGTGCATCCCTAACTTTGATCCCTCTGATCTCTCAGTATTGGCCTGTCTGCCAGAAAAGCACAGTCCCCTCTCTCCTTTGTGTTTGTTATACACTCAGCAGCAGCAACAACATGTTAAATTTAGACGGCTCATAGCCCCCAACATATTGTCGAGTAACGGTGTAGCCTCTTCAGTTTCCCATAAATGATTTTTATAGATGTCACAGCTGAGGATCAGGAAAACGTTACAAGAATTTTACAAACAGGTTCTAGTTAAACTGGTTTGGAACATTTTAAAGAGTCACTATGTTTACATGCACTGAGAAACCACCAAATTCAAATTGCCTTTGCCCCAAAACCTGTCAGACCAATGTAGTGGACCAAAACAAGAGACAGTAGTTTTTCACTGTTGCTAATCTTGCACAGGGTGTTTCTTACCCTCTGCAAGAAAAACTGCACAGGGTGTTTCTTACCCTGTGCAGTTGAACACCTCTCCTGCCTCTTATCTCTGTCTAATGTAAATTGGATAAGGCAGTTACATGCAAGTTTCCAAGTACGTATCAGCTTTTCCAGATGTTTCATTGGGATCTTTGGGAGTCAATTCACAACACCTCAATCGTTCCCAGGTTTACATGAATTCAGAAAAATCGGTTTAAACTGGACTGGGCCAGTGTTATGGCCCTGACCGTGCTTGCTGTTCTGTGCTCATTTACCGGCGTCGCTGCTGCTCAACCTGTGATGGCGATACCAAAAAAGCGGCATAAAAGCTACAGGAGAGCAGAGAGAGCCTGCCCAAACTTGCCCTGCAACTGGCTGCCTAGCTAGCCATCTTGAGTTTTTCTTTTGTTTTATACATCACATTCAGATTGCACATACAACATCTTCACTCACTCTCATATGCATTACATTACTGATACTTACACGATCACTTTTCATCCGTTATTTCTTTAAACATTATTCTATGTTAACACCTTCATTTGTAAATTAAACCTTATTTTTGAGCATGTTAACCACAATGTGGTCTTCCTTTTTGTTGATCAACTCAGTATGTGGAATGGAATATATTTGTTTCAAAATCCAGAGCAACAGATGGCCAATAAGCTCTGCCGATATTTTCAGGCTGATAGGCAGGACCAACTTTGATAATTTCCTTGTTTTTTTAAGTGCAAGTGTTTTGTTTCAATGAGTCATTCCCACTGCTGCCAGCAGATGGAATCCTAACACCAAGCAGCTGATGTACCTAAGAGCCACACAATAACTTAATTTCCTTAAAAATTCCTTCCTCTGTCCTTATTTATTTCCTTAGAACGCAATAAATGTATGTTGGTCAGAACTAATCCAAATGTGTGTCAAAGACGCATCTACAGAAAAAAAATGTCCAATTTTCTCCATACAGCTGCAGCTCCTTATACCTGCTCAGTGACTTACATGTCCTCCACAGTGATGTCCTTGAGAATCTGGCAGTAGTCCACGTTCCACACGGCCTGGTCATCCCACACTTTGGAGGCCAGGAGAATGGCTCCCAACACGATCCTCTTCCAGTTGGCAGGGCAGATGTCGATCTCCGCGTATGTCAAAAGTCTTTCCAGATACACCTGTGGAGCAAAACATGGTTTCATTCTGAAATTCAGCTAGAGCAAATTAGAACTTAACGATTTGGGGAAAATAGGTAATTTCTATGTTTCTGACAAGCACCATGACTGTGGGGAACCAGTTCTATTATGTTTTAATAATAGAATTGGTTCACATTTTAAACAGTTTCAAGTCATCAATAATAAGACAATATCAGCATCAGAAATCTAGAGAAACTTGCCTGTAAAAGTCATGGCTGAAGTTCGTTGAAGTATCCCACAATTGTGAATGTCTGCATTGATTTAAAATGTCTGTAATGACCTTAATATGCCCAACTGTAACTGTAATGTAATACAAGTCTAATATTACATAATTAGACAACAGCAGTTCCAATCCTTCCACTCCTCATTGCCATACTGTACATGCCTTTCTTACAAGTGATCCATACTGCTCATGACTTCTAAGGCTGGCACCAGGCCTACAGCAAGTGTCAGAAAGTGAACTACCCCCATCCCTCCCCTCATTGCCCTCCCTCTACAGCACACACATCCAAGAAAGTTAAATTAACCCTGGCCATCTCCTCCAGGGGTCACGGACAAACAACAGGAGGGACACTTGGAACCATTGTGGCTGTAAGACAATTTTAGTTGTTTTACATTCACAGCTGAACCTGGGTTGCCAGTGCTTTGACCTGCAGATAAAGGGCATATAGTTTTTCATGAAGTTTTTCAGTATATGGACAGGTCATGGACAGACCATGTCTCTGATATGGGTGTTTTTTGTCAGCATTTACCTATATAATTAATTACCATACATGGACGCATATTAATTTGGCCAAGAGTTCCCATTAGGTTGTTCACTTCAGTGAAAGTTATACAAAAATACCATTAGGCCTACCTAGTGTTAAAATGACTGTAAAGAGGCAAAATAACAGTAAATGTAGCCTAAATCAACCCAACTTCAAATGCAATACAGAAAAAACCTAAGTTTTATATTCAGCTGAAGATTTACAGTGAATAATTACATCACTAAACATAACGGCTGTTATAACATGTATTATAATGGCTATCAGCACCTCTAAACCTCCTTATATCGATATAAACCCCCAAAAATCCACATGGCTGAGTTCCTGTAAATCAGTATTACAATTGTTGCCATTAAAATCAATATTTGATTAGAACATGTTTACCTCATATCTGGGGACAAAGGTTGAAATTTAAAGTCAGAATCTTACATACTGTTCCTTTAAGAGAGTTGTCATCTGTCAACATATGTCCTATTCTTACATCTCCCAAATCAACTATCCATGATATTCAGATAAACCACTGATTAGCATTGGTCTCATCACAAAAATCTTTACCATTGCAATATAAGGTTCTGCTTGGCTTACTTAAATATTGTGCTTTTACTAAGAAATACACTCGGCTGAGAGACTTTTCCTAAGTAACTGTATTCAGTAAGTAGGTGGCATACTGAGCAAAAAGAGGCAGTACTGGACACTGCCCCCTAGAGTCAGCACACACATGCAGCCACACACTCACCAAGGAGACAATGGCACACTCTGCAGTCAGCTGTGCTGCACTGAACAGGGTCCTGACAAAACGATAGATCTGCTTCTGTTCCGGGTCGTGTTTGTCATAGTCAGGAGGAACCTCAGATTTCTACACACACAAAATACACACAGAAGATTAATAATGGCTGTACCAGTATATACCAGAACATTACGCTTTATTTAAATGTATTTGATCAGTTTGTGGTCCTCTTATGCAAAATATGATCTATATACATGCAATTATTAAGCTCAATTTCTTACTGAGAGTGGATGCTGCTTCTCATCAAAGATATCTAATGACATTCTTCCATCTACTTCCCTGTAAAAAAGTCAAAAAAATGTTAAATTGACCCGGTTAGAATTAAAACACATTGCGCACCTTAAAGTGGAAATGGTGCATGCTTGTTGTACCATTATTTATTTATTATTTTATCTTTAATTATTTTTAAAGAACAGAATCTGCTGGCACTATAAACAAATAAATAAACAGATGGATGGGCAGGGGTGGGTGAAATGCCAAAAAAGTTCTAAAGAGCTGTATGGAGTGGAGGGTTGGCACCACTGGCTGAAAAGTGGGGCTACACTCTAACCACTGAGCCACTGTCGCCCCACTATGTCACTATATTACGTCATATTGTGATTCACTATTTCTATATTTAAAGCAGCTCCATACTCAAACACAGACACTTTCCACCACCCACTTCTCCCCTTAGTCAGCCTCTGTAAAATTCTGAGAGATTGACACTGGATTTAAGGGATCATAGCTATGTGTGAACTCTCAGAAGAAGCAGATTACTTTATTTACCTCTTATAAAATAAATGCATTCTGATAACATTGAAATCATGGTCAGGGTCAATTCATGAGGTAACTTAGGCTGTCTTCTCCTTCTAAGAGTTCACACTTCACTGTGACGAGGAGGAGAGTGAGGGGAAAGTGTCTGTTTTAGCATAGCTCTGAATTTAACAAAGAATTGCTGAATCAACATAGCTTGATTTTGACCAAAATAGCATATTGTCACAGAGATCCATGAGTTTTAATTTCAATACGTCATATAGCCCAATTCTAATAAATTGCTTGCATGAAATGAATAAAAGTAATTACTTAAAAGGTCCACTATGTAAGTTTTCTAGTGAAAGGTCAGCCACCTTTTTGACACCATAGATATCGCTTGTTATTTATTTTTATTTTTTTATGTTATTATTTAGATGTACATAGATTCATACTGTAAGCGGGCTCGCCTCTCCACATCTGACCTGTCTGCCAGCATCACCTGCTTCTACCCTCCATCAGAAAAGCTACGTAGGGCATTTTTAATTAATACATAAAATATAAATAACATACACTTTCAAAGCATCTAAGACTCTCTCCTTACCTGTTCTTTATGTGGTAATATATTGCAAGAGACACACTGCAAACAGAATAGTCAAATTTATTACAAAAATACATGAACCCTTACTAAACCCTCTAGCCTTGTATGGATTACCATTTGATGGTGTACTTGAGGTTGGGCTGGCTCACTGTGCAGTCGTCCAGGAAGATGGTGGAGCAGGAGCTGTACTTGCGCCTGATGGGCCCTAGGAGGTGCTGAAAACACAAATATACAGACAGGTTATATTAGTGAATGTACATTATATATGGAAGGTACATGCAAGTCTAAATGTCCTCTGTGTGGGTGAGCAGCATGCAGGAATTTCAATTACAGTGAAAGAGAGCAGAGTTACTATACTCTATATACTATATACTATAAAATTATGCTAAAATTGTGTTACTTTTGTGTTCTTTTAACTTTTAATTTGGGGTATTTTGAAACAGAAGCCGCAAAAAAATAACATTGCTCTAGAAAATCTGCATTACCACAAGTTCTGGAATAAAGTTTTTTGATAATTTCATTAAAAGGTGCACTGAGTAACTTTTCAGGTTGTGAGTAGTCCACCTGCTTGTCTCTAAGGCGATTACTTTGCAAATAATGCTCCACAGTATGGCATTAGAAATGTTTATAAAGCTGATTGCTCATGGCTCAAAAATCCTTAAAAACATGCCTTCTTATTGTAACCTAGTTTGATGGAGTCGCCTCGCAATATCATCTTTACCGGAGACAAACAGGTGGTCAACATTTCAAAGAAAAGTTAAAGCGACTGTAAAGAGGTGACTGGGTCTTGACTAGATTGGATTTTTTTGTGAAAACTGAAAATTTTGCAGTCTGATCTGCCAAGTCTATTAACCTGGCACTAGACAAACACCACAAAAGAGATACATGCAACACAGAGGAACTAAAATGACAACACATATGGAGAAGGAAGAATGGGTATTAAAAAAACCCCAAAACAAAACATACATGGGTATTTCAGGACATTACCTTACTTTCCGCAATATGTGTAAACTTGTGAAAAAGGACAATGCAAATTCACAACATGTTTTTGTGTTCACTATTTTTATTAGGACTGCGCAATATATCAAAAAAAATATCAATACCACAATATTGAAGCAATAACCATTTCTGAAAGTAAAAATGAAAATTTTACTTTCTTTTACTTTTAGTGTATTCATGATTTTCCTCATTATCTCCTACATTAGGCATGGGTTGATTTTGCTTTTGTCTCATAAGTTTTTAGTTTAACACAATTTGTCCAGTAAATGAAGGCATGTACATTTCCTATCTAATTTTGCCAAATATATATTAAAATAAATCAAAATCGCAATACAAAACAGTTATTGAATACTGCATTTTTTTCCTCATATTGTGCAGCCCTATTTTTTACTGCTTGTTCTATTCTTTTTACTTACATGGTTGATGTAAAGGCTCTTGCGCTTTTCCCGAACTAAAAAAAACAAGAAGCGTAGTCAGGAATCCTTTAAGTTAAATGCAGTGTTCTACCCTCACAGACAGGGGGCAGCATTTATCCACTCCTCCCCTGTCCCATCATTATACACTCTCACATAAGCACATAAAAGACATTATTTAAACAAAGATGAACATAGAAAAGTAGCCTTTGTTAGCACTACAGAGCAAATAGTCAACATGGTCATTATGTTTTGTGGGTATTTATGACATTGTGGGGACTAGAATTTATATACACAAAAATTTGGCCCCAATCATGTAAATTCTTTATTATTAAATCAACAACATGATTTAAAGTTCAGGGTTAGATTAAGGTTAAGGTTTAAATTAGGTTAACAGAAGTAGTGACTATGGTTAAGGTCAGTCTCCAGGAAATCTATGTCAAAAGCATAGAAACAACGTGTGTGTGTGTGTGTGTGTGTGTGTGTGTGTGTGGGTGTGTTTAGGTGTGTGTAAAAGGGAGTGGTAACGTCTACTATGTTTGTATTTTATTAATTTGTTATGAATATATCAGTTACAGGGGATGAATCAAATGAACTGTATTAAATGAAAATATTGAAGATGGGCAGCATAGACTACAACTACACTCATGTACTATGAACAAATATATTACTTACAAACAAAGACAAAACATACAAGTAAGTATAAAGTATATAAATTATACATACGACTAAACGAACACTGAGTAACTTTTGAAGCCAGCAATACGCAATCACTATCAAAAAGCACATAGACTAGCAACACAATCTACACGTGGTCAATTACATCTCTCACCTTAACAAGGGAAGTCATAATCTTATAAAGAGGTACTACATATACTAAAGTGTATAAGGTGAAGAATAGCATTAAAGCACAAACATAGGCTGATTACATGGACAGTAAAGGACTGGAGGAACTGCATGATCATCCATGAGGAAGTCAAAACCAAAACAGATTAATGTATAACTCATTGCACAGGCGTCCCAGTAAGCATGCAAATAGAGCAAACATAACCCACAAAAGAATTACCACAATTCAATGCAATATTACAACCATATGCAAACAATAACATGGTAAATATTAAACCTTTACAGATTTGTAGTAAACAAAGTAATATGACGTCCCAGTCCATCATTCCTTTACTGTCCATGGTGTAACATTGGCTACAATAGAAGACAATATGCAATACAATACGCTTCAACTTGAGACACCATTAATATGACACACATACAAAAAGCTGCTATTATTATTTTGAATATTACTTGGCACATTTAAAAAGTATTTCCTGACAGAGTACAGGTGCTTGCTTACCTCGTTTGTTGGGTACTGGCACTAAAAAAACATTGAAAAAAAGTAAGTTTTTTCAATGTTTCATAAGGACATATTTATATGATCTTGTTTGAAAATACAATGTTTGTTATGTAAGACAGCTCTCTAAAGCCTGCATTTAAAAAGCCTAAATTTACACTTTCAGATCTACGTTACAATGGGGTTTCCTCACCACAAATGCACATGAAGTTGTGCTTTGTTTCATTCACAGAAATCCTGTTCCTTTTCTCCACCTTGTGATATCATTAAGTGGCAATACATACAATGCATAAAGTACTCTACTGCGTTTTTCAACTCCATACACATTTGCTAGAATCATCTGGATCATTTCAACCCAGGATTTGCCTTTGAACTTTGAAACTACAGTTATTGTTTTAGCCTCATTAAAACTGCTTCACTCTTCAGTGCACCAGTCCATATTAGATACTTTATTGACAATCTCAGCTGTACAAAAGGTAAAACAAAAAAAGTTAAATTCAGTTCAATTGTTCCTATAAAAGATCCTATACTATGTGAAATTTACTTTAAGCCATGCTATACAGTAATGTTGTTGCCTCATCAGAAATATACCTGGAGTTGTGCTTTGTTTCATCCATTTGAGTAATACTTTATTATTAGTCTGTCTAAATCTCCAAAGCTCAAAATACTTCCACCTTGTGATGTCATCAAGTAGTAGTCTTCATATTAACAGCTCCTTTCACCTTTTGTTCAGTAGGGCTTGATTCCAGTATATTTTTGAGGAGATAACAGTATTATAACACGGCTAAAAGCTTGCATGAGTCAGCTTTGAGTAATACGGGACCTTTAAATCAGTGCTGTGTTGTTGAGAAAATAGGTTTGCAAGTTTTCCCACCAAGTACAGCACATGATATTGAAGTCATTTATCCTCTTTACTGTTCCATTCCACTGCGGGCGAAAATAAAACTGAGCAACTTGTCTCTGTAATGTCATCCAACAAAATAACTTTGTGAATAAGTGCAGGGCAATAACGATATGGCAGACAGTAAGATTTACATGAAAAGTTCAACAAAATGAAGAAAGCTGTATTGTAGCCTTGTAGTTTTTTGTTTTTTTTGGACAAGATTAAAGCAACACCATGTAACTTTCTGGAGTGGTAGTAGTAGCGCAGTGGCCCTCCTCCAGTCAAGTAAGAGACAGGTTTGTGGAGATGCAAGCCCGCTCACCGTTTTTTTCTAAATAACATTCAAAATGAAAGGAAAAAACAACAACATGCTTTTATTTGAGTCAATTTTTTGGCTAAAAAGTTACACAATGGGGCTTTAACTAACTGCTAATAAGCCTGTACAATCATACCTATCCACATGCTGTTGTTATATTAATCTAAAGCATATGTAAAATGTATGTGAATGTGTTTTTTGACATTGTAATTCATTTGCATTTTGAATGGTCATGATGAGTAAATCCACAAACTTGCAGCTATTTAGGAGACATAATATACCCTCACAGAAAAAAAGTTGAATAGTAAAATTAAAAGCAGCTAACCCTTATGTACTTTTTCATGGCACTAGGGGGGAACCGTTTGTTTATTTACTGTATTACGATAAGATTGGAGCTGTAAAGAGTTGAATACATAACTTATATGACTCATTATAGATTCAAACAAAATACTTAAAGATACAGTAGTGACTTTTGGAGGTGGCGTGTCAGCTGCACGATTCCAGAGAAGTTTAACGTATACTGTGGAATATTATAGCCAAAAGAAGAACATTTCTGTGGAAACAAGTCAGAGGAGGCCCTCTTCCAGGGCAAATAAGGGTCAGGTTTGTGATCATGCAAGCCCACTCAGGGTAAAGACACATGTTTTTCAGTGCAATAAACAACCAAAAAACAAAACAAAAACCCACATACTTTGTCTATCATGTCTACATAAAAGCTGTACTAGTGACAGACTCACCATCAGTCTGGGATTTGCTGAGGAAGATGGTACTGGCCCTGGGGTGGTCTGAGGGGTTGTACTCCACAGGCAGATCTGAAACAACATAAAACAAATGCACGTTAGCTATAGCAGATGTAACACTCAAAGTATTATTCAATTTATTTTTGTACAGCCAAAAATCACAGCAGCAATTGCCTTACAGGGTAATCAACATAACTGTTGATTTAACGAACAGAAAGTTAGAAAATCAAACAATGAAACAGTCATTGGTCAATAACAGACAATGTGAATGTTTAACCAACAATCACAGAAGGCAAGCAAATAAGATACCAGTCCCAAAGTGTCCCCTGTCCCTACACCCTCCTCCTCGGCAAGGAAAAACAGAAAAAAAAAACGTACCATTCCTTTCAAAGCAAAAGAAATGTATATGACCAGAGTGATTCTTTTAAAGGTATATAAATACTTTTTCTTTGTATATGGTTGAAACAAAAAGATCATTCCCAATTACTAAACTTCAACACGGAAAATTGTAGTTCTGAAATCGATGCATTTCATAAAGAGACTATTTTGGCCTTTACTCATGTATAGCTGAAGGGCACAATGTCAGCATGACATAGTGTCAATAGCCACTTTTGAAAGGAAAAATAGCTTGTATAAGAGGATGTTGTTTTTTTAATGTCCCTTTGTGGCTGAGTGTAATAACTTTGACATATTTACTTTGACATTCCCTGTTTTATCTCATCAACACCTTGTAAAGACTTTGTAAAAAAATTACATGAACTGGAAACTGGTGTAGTGCTCCATCTACTAACAGTGGAGGGAATAGAATTACCATGGGAAGAAAATTAAGCTAGCCAATAAGTAACATAACCCAACATATTAATATAAGCACGCTGTAGTAATGAACGTGATTTGGCGGCAGAAATGTTTTGAAAGACATTTATGGAATTAAAACAGCTCAGGAAACCTCTGAATCTACTGGATACCTATGACGTCACAAATGTGGAAAAGTTGCTAAAAACAACTCTCGGTCTATGTTTTCATTGAGAGAACACCGTTATGCAATTACAAGCTCAAAAAAGTTAATTTTCCATAATGTCTGTCCTTTAAAGTTAATGAATTCATCGCAAAATCGAAAATCACACAGCCAACAGTCAGCGTCTCTGTGTAAACGGCCATTTGGAGATCGATGCACTTAGCAAACAGCGGCAGTGTAGTATGGATCTGTTTTAGCACCAGTCACGGTAATAGTTCTGGAAAGGCACCAGCCAGCATAGTTAGCATTAGCACCTAGCTCCATCACAGCAACACAGCGGAGCCCTGAAGCCCTGAGCACAT
Source organism: Periophthalmus magnuspinnatus (assembly GCF_009829125.3). Lineage (NCBI taxonomy): Eukaryota > Metazoa > Chordata > Actinopteri > Gobiiformes > Gobiidae > Periophthalmus > Periophthalmus magnuspinnatus. The sequence continues at coordinate 10,352,986 of NC_047145.1, read as the reverse complement.
GGAGGAGTGTGACACGGCGTTCACGTGTTTACACAACCAACAATCACTGCTGCAGGTAAAAACAGTGCTCTTACAACTCCAGCCCCATGTGTCAAACTGAAATAGAGAAAATAGAGGAAAACTACACCTATATAAGAAAGCCTGAGGTCATATGTGGTAACTGTGATATCATGCATTGTGATGTAATAAAAAAAAACAAAAAAAACCCCACAATTTTCTCACTCAAACTGACATTACTTATTAAAATAATTGTTTGCCTCAACAATTTAAAGAAAAAAAGTTACTCCTGTTTTTTTTAAATTTCTTATTAAGGACAGTGCGTTACATTGAATAATAAAATAGTTGTACATTTTTACAGACATTTTCCAACATAAATCATCCACATAAACATAAGAAATTGAACTGAAATATGTACATTTTATCCAATTTATCCTTTATACTTTTGTAACACAGCAATTTTACTACTGTCCTTTGTACTTGGGCTTGTCACCATAATTACTATATCGACTAAGCTTGAACAATATATTTTTTTATCTCAATATTTATCGGGTGTACATTTTCTTTCCAATGATGGGGAGATTTTTGTCACTTCTGCTGTAATGTGATAAGATTTAAGCTGTAGAGGGTTGAATAAATAACTTTTATGATTAATTGATGATTAATTAATTATTGCTTCATTCTGCTGTTTATTTGTTGCAGCTCGGGCTTTTTAATGATTCTGTCTATTTAAAACTGGTTTACTGGGATTATGTGGCTTCATTGTTACTGTCCATATATTGTACATTGTTACATGTTCCATATATTGCTGTAGAAAGTATAGTCGATAAACTTAAAAATTATAGCTAATTTATAAAGCAGAATAATCCCCACAAAAAAATCAAAAATAAACACCACAAGGAAACACCTAAGTAATTAGTTTGTATCAATAAATGGGTCTATAAAAGTGAATTAATTGACCCGCTACAGCTCAAAACTTATTGTATTAAAAAAACTAGTACAAAGAAAAAGTACCCATGATAAATATTGATCCCAAAAATGATTGTTCTAGCCGTCATTTACTGAACGATAAGTATAAGATACATATAGTCTGCTGTTGGATTGTGTCAGTGGCATAAACAGGTTTCAATATTATCGCTAACTGTCTATATTTACTTCAGCAATATATCAAACTTCAAAAGGCCTACCTATATGAGAGGATGAGTGTTTTTAGTTCAGTAAGAGGCAATGGTGTTGTGGAAGGCGCCTTATACTTTAGCCTGGAGGCCTCACATGGACAGGACCGGCCCCTCTGGAACACTACACCTCTGTTGTTTGTACAGTGAATCCTGCTGAAGGCTGCTTGTGCTTATGGAGCACACAGAGGTCATTTAATATCCTGAACTGGGAGCATTAAGGACAAAGTATATTGACACAAGTTCATTCTACTGTGTACAGCTTAGGCATTAACTAACCACAAATTAGAGCTGTAAGATATGAGGTAAAATGTGTTCGATAGTGCGATAACAGCAGTAATAGCGGTAATGTGATACTTTCAACATGCAGTATGTATTTAGGTTCAGTTAAATTCAAACAAAAATGTCAAAAACAATACAAAACTTAAAGAGGCTGTACCCAATTTCCCTCTCATGTATTTAAGCAAAATCCGTCTTGCCCCAGTCCATATATATTGCATAAGCAACTCTTGGGGGCTAAATAGACCTGCTGTGTACTGGGTGTGTCTAATTAGGAGGATTGTCCGATTTGTCCGTCAATCAGGAAGTGCATGTTACCATGCTAATTGTTAGCCATGGCAAAACTCCACTCTGGCCTCTGACAGTTGCTCTTACAAACTCATCGGGTTAAATAATTAGAATGCTCTGAAGGCATAAGGTAAGTGAGGAATCATTTTGGACCACTACAAACCATTTAAAATCAACTAGTTCTGTTTATCACATTTTTAAGACAGTACAGGCACTTTGACAAACTAACTAAAACAAAAATAAGGCAACATTTAGGGCTAAATTAAGAAAAATAAGAAAATTATAACTAAAATTTGTACATTTTAACCCTCCCAAAAACCCTCTCCAGCAAATGCAAAACCTTAACCTTACAATTTTTATTTTCTTGCAGTATAAAAATTGCATTAACCAACATCACAATATTAATATTTCTGTGATATATTTTGGCAGCCCGGTATCCCTCAAAAGAAAGCTGCTTTGACGTGACACACACAATACAGTTTATTATATCAACATGGTCTTCCTTGAAAGACTCTCTTGTTGAACCCAAAGATTGTATTATTGACAAAATATTGACAAAAAAAACCAACCCATAATAAAAAGCCTTTGTACCAAATCACAAAGACAGCAATTTTTGAAATACCATAATTTCCTCTGCAAACAAGAAAATAACCCATCTTATTCTGCATAAAAACTGCTAACCCTGTAATTAAGGTTTGTATAAACAAGTTCTGAAATACATGTAACTAAAATACATGTGATTCTTACATTCATTTGTCCATTTATTTTTATGCAATGCTTGTCGGACAAATTGCTATTCAAAAATGTTTCCCCAGTTGTGCAGCTGCAATTTTAAGTCTCAATGTTCAATAAAAATAATCGTTTAAGTAGCTGGCGAATCAAAGAATTAAACACTGAATAGTTGACTACTAAAATAATCGCTAGTTGCGGCCCCAACAGGAAGTACAGGAAAAGAACACCCACACAGAATAACCTTGAATGTTGACTGACAGCACCAGAGACAACATGTAACATTTAAAGAAGACATACTGTGCTTGTGTGTGCTATATTGGTATAATGTATGACACCCATGGATCATTATGTTATAATTGGCACATGTTAAATCTCAATATTCATCTAAAATGGCTTAAAAAATAAACTAGCTTGTTGACTTCCATGAAAACTGTGGTGCCCAATGGGAGCCGACGTCGCTGTAAAATTCATCGCAACAAAGAGCTGTGCAGCTGTCGGCCCCTCCCACGGTTACCTGCAGATATCAGATTTTTTTTCATTTGACCAAAAATGGCCACGTGCTGCTGCCGAATCCTACGCACACTAAGAAAATAAAATTGGAGAATGAAACAAGTACAGAGCAGTGGGCGTGTACCGGTGGAAGTGAAAACGGGTTGATTGAAGCAGTAAGATAAAAAGCAGAAATGAAAAGGGGAAACAACGATAACATGTTTAAAAGCTCAGAAAAGCCTATTTTGCAGAATAGGCCTGCTTTATGCTAGAGGGGGGATGTACATGACATTTGAGCTTTACGGTTGGTTGCGTCCTGTTCCAGATCACAGGGAGGAGAGCACACTGCGGGGGACACATCTAAACCAGGTCCATTGTATTTATGGTCGTTTGAAGTACAAGCTCTTTTTGTGTCAGAAAGGTACTTGAACCTCCTCAAAGGACACACGGACGCATAATAAGACACAAGGACAATGCAAAAGAGAATACAAGAGGATGTGTGGGATGTAAGAACAGGAGAGATGGAGGTAATCAAGACTTGGTAAAATAGTACAAACCAGAACTTGTCTAGAAAAGGAGCAGTACAGTGGGATTAATTTAGGATTAAACCAGGTATATCAGAGATTACACAATCAAACTAAATCCAACCTAGGACCGCGTTTTGAGAACCACAGTACTACATGATGTAAGACAGGAAGTCCCGGGTGTGGATGTAGGTGAACTCCACATGGTGACAATATGGTCCACCCTGATTTTACTCTTCTGACCTGGGATGACATGAGTGCACCCCACCTCCCCCAAAACAGGAAGTACAGAGGAAACAGAGGAGGAAGCAGAGGGGGACACAGAGGAGGACGTGGAGTACATTGTTACAGGTGTGCTGAACAAAAGGGGACATGGGGTAGGTCAGTCTATTATAGTAGACTAATACAGCAGTCCGCAGTATGCATAAAGTCAATCTGACCTCATTGAATTCTAACTAGGCTCTGGTAACTATTTGCAACAAGGCTGAGCAATTCTGTGGGGAAAAAATGTTTAATTACAGGGTTCTGTTCAAGGTTCAAATTTTAAATGCATCCAGAAGATTTGACAAAAAGACTGAAATATGAACTGGCAAACTCACTGCAGAACATGTTTGATCTAAACTACAGGGTTAGCAGTTTTAAGCAGAATAAGATACGATATTTAGTCATTTGTGAAGGAAATGTTGGTACTTCAAAAATCGCAGTCTTTGTGATTTGCTAATTGCATTCATTCAAATTGCAATTTAGATTAATTTGGTTTCAATACTACTGTCTGGGTCTAGACCGTAGCTCTGGACTCAGCTCTGTAGTTCAGGCATTAGTGTATTGCCAAGTAGCTAAAAATCTTCATATGTCACAAAATTATGCTAAAACGTATTGGTTTAATAATATCCATCCATTTTTATCTGCTATATCCGGGGTCAGGTCATGGAGGCAGCAGTTTGAGCAGGGAGGCCCAGACTTCCCTTTCCACACACACTTCCTTCAGCTCTTCGGGGGGGAACCCAAGGTGTTCCCAGGCCAGCCAAGAGACATTGTCCCTCCAGCGTGTCCTAGGTCTTCCCCAAGGCCTCCTCCCGGTGGGACATGCCCGAAACACCTCTCCAGGGAGTGGTCCAGGGTGCAAAGGTCCCCAGACCACATACTACCAGAGCACACCCTGCAGGACATCACAAGGGACATGGTCAAATGCCTTCTCCAGATCCACAAAGCACTGGTTGGACTGGTTGGGCAAACTCCCGTGAGAAGAAAACCCCATTGTTCCTCCTGAATCGAAGGTTTGACAATTGGTTTACTGTACAGAACAAAGTGAAAGCTTAGATTTTGTTTTTAAAGTTGCACTATGCCACCTTTTTGACCTGTCTCGTTATAGATGTAATTGCGTTGCATTTAGATCTCCAACATATTAACAATTTTCAAAAAGACAAGCAGGTGACACCACAACGGAAAGTTACAAGTCAGATCTATGCAGAGACAACCATGCTCACATTAACAAAGCATGTTTTTCAGGTATTTTTCAGCAATAAAAACACCTGTATTTGAATAAATGCAAGACAGACAAGTTTAATGCCATACTGTGAAATATTTCAGGCAAAGCAACAACATATATGTGTATAACTCCATGTGGCAGTAGTGGAACCCCCAACAGAAAATTACCAGTGCTGCACTTCATGCACTTTGACTTAGAAAATGAAATAAAACTGAAAAATAACTAGGAATACTGATGCATGAGAAAACATATATACATATATATATTTGTTGAATGACTTTTAAGAGACTAAATAACAGTAAATGTAGTAAATATATCAGCACCTAACCTTCATATTGGCATCGATATTGGCCCCTAAAACTCTGTATCGGTCGGACTCTCAACAACAGGCTGGTGAAGGAGGTTACAAGAAAATTAGTCATAGCCAGTCAGGAGTGTCAGCCAGGGTCAAAGCACCAGCCCAAACAGGAAAGCCCTTTGACCCTCTCTGAGAACACTCTGCAGAGGGAACCAGCTGTCAATGCACCAATATGAACTGTTAGCAAGTTAGCAAACTGCAAAGTCATACACGTTAGGTATGAACTCCTCCTAGCCATATTGTGTAATTAAAAGCATGATGTTGGGAGAAGATAGCTGTGAAAAGATTTGTCTTGTGTTTTGTGGAAGTGTAAGAATGCTAGTTTTGGCTAATTAGTGTTTGCAGGAGGATGCTATGCTAGGCTAATAAAAAAAAAAAAACTGCTTCCTGTACAGTGCGGCAGTTTACTGGGTATTTTTCACTTCGGCATCGACTGAAGTTTGTGATGCAGAGCGAAAACAAGCACTCTACAGTGAGAAGAGCTGACATGTGGGTTTTTGCTGCCAGCCCCACCGCGCGCAAGAGAGCAAAAGTGTCTAAAATGGTTCTCAGCTGGATTCAGCCTCCTCCATTTTCATTATGTAGATCTATACTCACTTTAATATTCAGGAAGGTTATAATCAATATTGACCCTAATCGTGCTTTCAGATGTGCAAAGTCACTTACAATTTTGTGGATTCATCAAGTATAATCAGTTATTAATGCAAAAATAAGCTTATCAACTAATACATAAGTGCTTTTATTGTGATAAGGACAATAGATGCTAAAATGAGGCAACCTGAGAGTAAAAAAAAAAAAAAGTGCTTCAATGCTATGGGTGATGTCCACTCCCATATGATCTACATTCTATGCCAACAATTGATTTATTAACTAATTATCAGTAACAGCCCTATATTACGAAGCCTAAATCTGGGGTTTTAAACTTTTTCACCTTGGGTCCCAACTTTCTCAATACAAAGTAGTGATGGGACTAGATCTCATGTCACAAGAGCTCATAAGTGCTGGTGAGTTACATTTCACTAGCAAGGACCACGCCACAGCAACGCTATATGATACAGATTGTATTGTATTGAGAGTGGAGACAAATGGTGTTGTCAGGATAGGCTTATATAAATGGTGGTTCTGGGTAATTAGAGGTGTGGTTGAGGAGAGCAGTGGTTCGCTGGAGTGTAGCAGGAGGTGGTTGAGGTGTGGTCACTTAATCATATTAACTAAATTTTTTGAGAAGCTGAAGTCCAGTTTTACAATGGCAACAAAAAGATTAAATAAAGTAAATAAAAAAAAAAATGTGTGACCAAAATTGTAAACTGCACAATTAATTACAATTAATTATAAATTATGTCACCATTTCATCTTGTTCTTGACCCAATCTCATGTCGCATCTTTTCTTGTATCTCCTCCCACCTGGAGTACTAAAAAAATTGGGGCCCCTTGACATATTAAATGTATTATAATATAATAAACATACATGGGCCCAGGCACTGTGGTTAAGAATCAATAGGCTAAGCTAACTTGGAGGAGATTGACAGAGGATGGTTTCCAATTAGCACCAATAATGTTATCACAATGCCCAAGGACACAACAACATGCAAAACTGATTCAAACAATCAATGTCTGAGTCTGTGGGAGAGTGAAAATCTACAAAAGATGAGCACAAGCAATAATATGACAGAAACTATTCACCTATTGTCAGTCTCATTCCATTGGCCTTGACTTTAGTCGTGCTCTGTGAAACCCAACCTGCTTCCATGATTCATCACAACATGAATGAGACGCTGCTTAAAACAGGCACACTCATTTACAGCGCAACCGGCCGAGAGACACAGACCCGCCCCTCCTATTCCAGCATCCTCGGCTCCCTGTCGCCATGGCAACACTGGCTTAAAACGATTCGGCAATTCTATCAAAGGCGAAGGCAGGCAGCCTCTCGCACTGTATTCTCTCCAAGGTTTTATCCGGGTTTCGTTTGCAGTCCCACCTGTTACACTGGGCTAATTGCTTCAGTGCTCCGTGTTGCATTGGCGACCACATAAAAGAATGGCTTTTGTGGAGAGTGGGAATGAAACACCTAAGTGATCAGACAAGAATGTGTTGGCAAAGGCATGGTAGTGTAAATTAACAGACAACCCAATTTGGCCTGAACATGTGATACTGAAGGATTGTAAAGTGAAGCAATGTACATTATCCATATAGGGGGTAGGGAGGGCAATATTGACTATAACCAGATCATATTTTTGATGCACTAAATGTGCCAGTAAATGTTGTGCTTGGGATTCAATTATTGCACCAAATAGTGAATATACTGTAACGTTGAACATACAACTGCACATACATCACCTTACAGCAATCACATCAAAATGACAATATGAATGATCCTACTGCAATTATTTAAAGAGGGGGTATTATGCAAAATCGACTTTTTGGAGCTTTTGACCATGTGATAACATTGTTCCTTCATCAAAAACATGCCTGAAGAGGTTTTAGATGTTACTGGTAACCCTCCTTAGGGTTACCAGTATGATTCTCTTCAGAGCTCAGACCACAAGTCTATGTCACCATGCCCCCGCACAACAATTTCCCATAAATATACAAACGCATAATACAAAACAATACATAATTTCACAAACCTGATGCGCACTTATTAAACATGTCAAAATGTTGTTTTTCTGCAAATATAGCATTTTCAAAATAGTAAATAGTAATATGGTGATCTATGAGGTATTCATTACTGACACATTACATATTTAGAAGTGTAATACCCCCTCTTTTTTTCCTCTGCAATACAAACAGGCCGTTAATCCCTCATTTGTCCAGGAGTGGTCCGCAGTAGAAAAGGATTCAAAGGTTGTCATGTGGACACTGAAATTGAGACGTTTTCACTGACATCCAAAAGACATGTTCTGAAGGCACTGATATGAAGCTACAATTTCAATATGTTCTAGACATTATATTTTCTTTACTTGTGTATTAACCAATGTGTATCCCCCCTGCCCCTGTGTTTATAAAGTTACAATGCAAATTATTTTCATCTTTGCTGTCAATTACTTTGCAGCATTTTGTCATATTTCTTACAACATATATTCTAAATTTGCATCTACACTTTATTCCATGTTCAACAAGACCAACTGGAAGGCAGGATCTTGGCAATGACATTCTAAACTAAAACTAATCCAAGTATCAAAATTCAGTTTGAAGTTTGGATCCAGTGCAAACATATATCTGTTTTAAATCGGTTGGAAGCTCATAAATGTAGAGTTAAGCTGTGATGGGTAAAGCACAGAGAATTAGACTATAACATGACACCTAATCAAAAAAGTCCTTGAGGCATGTGCAGACTGAGAGCCCTGTGGTCTAATCACTTAGTGGTAACATCCACACTGGTGCTCAATGACACTTGAGATAATACGATCCCAACTTCAGCCCTACTCCCACTGGCCATATGCCCACGCAGACATACACCTGAGTGCTACCCCTCTCAAGCTTTACATTACACCAAGATTATACAGTAACAGCAATGGCAGATGAGTGAGTGTACTGTACTGTCAAAAGTCAAACTCAAAATACAAAACAAAGGAACAACCAGTTAAACGTGTTTAATTGCACAGCCCGGTAGAGGGACAAAAAGAAGAGGAGTTTTGTAAGTTTGTGGTTTGTAATTGTGGGTTTTCAACCAAAACACCAGAGTAACTTCACATCATACAAACAATAATTTTCTAAGAGGCTTCATTCATCATAACGTGTACATAGACACGTTTCCTCATGTCAGTAGGTTCATCCAGTGTATGACAAGAGCCAAACTCCGTCATCCTCCGTTGACACTTTCACACAGCACATTAATGCAGATACCAGAAGGTGAGAGAGCAAATAACACGTGAACTGCCAGGTCTACACACACAAAGCTCTGCATCCTTCTAGAAATTATCAAGAAATGCTCATGGTCTTGTGATATTTTCTTTCCTTTTTACTCATAAGCTGCCATGCCAGTTTTGACACAAACTGATAATGCATTTCTCTGATTAGTTAATCTGTCTGTCAATCATCTGAAATCAGGGACACAGGATACCATTTCAGACCCACAGCTTTATGAGTATTGTCAAATCATGTGGTGTTGGCTGGTCAGCGAAACATTATGAAAAATGATTCAACCTGGTAAAACTCCATGAGATTTTGTATCTTGGATAGATAAGATAGACAAGATGGCAAGGTATGTTTATTTGTATAGCACTATTCATCCACAGTAGTAATTCAAACTGCTTTACAGAAGAGATTACAATCACAACACAAACAAATCAAATCATAAAAAGATAAACCATGATTCAATTATTGTGGGAATTGCAAAACGGTTCTTCACAATCACACAATGACCACTACTGACCCCCCTTACACAAAGCCTAAACACAAAATGGCTGTAATCTTTCAGTAAATGGATTTATTAAAAACTAAATGAAAAACAACATCTTTCATTTTTGATTATGGCACAAATTGACAGATGGTCCATTTTGAAGCCTGTAATCACATAATAGTAGGTCGTTCCAAAAGAGCATTATGTCCATTCAATCTGTCTCCTGCTGCCTGTGTAAACCCAGCCTATTGGCCCAGGTCTGCCCCTCTACAGCTCATTTTACACAACTACATGTACTGATCCTCACACCAGGAGCACTGCAACGCTCCAAACATGACTCCGGGAATGTGGCTTGATAAATTAGCCTGTTCATTAGGGATGGGACAAGATCTCGTGCCACAAGATCTCATGAGGAAAAAAAAATTGCTACAAGATTGTGCACACATTGGGGAAAATTATCACGTGAGATTTAACTCCCTGGAAATTACGTTCTAGTGAGTTACGTTTCCTGTGAAGCTGTAATTCCAAAAAGCAGTGCAATAATCAAAGAAAACATATTAAATAGATTTATTTAAATAAAATAAATAAAAATGGTGATGTCAAAATTGTGAACTGAACTGCACAATTTCTGTATTATAAATTATACCAAAATCTCATCTTGTGCATCCATCTCACGTCTCGTCTTGAAATTGTGTCTTGTCACGCCATCTTTACTATTCATGTTTCAGCTTCCTGTCATATGCAACCTTTTGAGATCTTTTACTCACTCCACAGATAGACTATTTTGTTTAAAAAACGTCAAAGGTCAAAAGCTATGGTAACAATCTTCATTTTTCATCTTTCTGAAACCCATAAATAGACTAGGGCTGTATGAGAAAGAAATTACCTACGATAACAATTTAAACTTTTACAACAACAATTTTTTGATTGCATGCATTTTTCTAATATACTTTTTGCTAATGCAAGTCAAGTTACACAAAATGCAAAAAGTAAACAATTTTTGTAAAAAATTAAAATATAAAAATAATATTAATTAAAAAAGAACTCCAGAGAGACTAAATCAAGGCCAATACAGACCCAAGTTAGGGCTAAATAATACAAATTCTGACTGAAGTCTGACTTTTAAAGATTATTTATAAAACAATAAAACAAAAACAAAAAAACTGTAAAACAGTCACATGGAATCAGAATCAGAATCAGAATCACTTTTATTGATCCCCGAAGGGAAATTCTCTTAGTTAACAGATGCCACAACCACAGGATAGAATTAAGAATAAAAATAAAAAGTCATTTAAATAAGAATAAAATTTGTGCAATAAGAAATACCTTCCTATTACAATATACTGTAATATGGAGACCTTTGCAACATAAATAGCCTACATATACTCATACAATAGGGCTATTTTTAAAGAAAAGAACACAGAACTCTCAGCAATATAGCATCATGACTACAATATATTAATAGCCTATCTAATATTAACTGAGAAATATGAATCTGAACTGAACAATTTATGACAGGAGTTCTGCAAAAAATAAATTGTTATGATGAGCTCTGTCCTGCATATAAATGAAACTCTTAATCCAATGTAAATGACATAAATTATAATAACATTTTATAAGAGAATTGACTTGATGTTTCTACCCTTAATCTTGTGCTAATAACTGAGATTTGAATATTGTTACAGTTTTTCTATCACTGAAATTTTAACTGAGGACTTAGTGTTACAGCCAGCTACATAGACTCATGGTCAGATGGAGGCAGTACAGGGGGGAGAGGGTACTTTAATCTGACAGCGGCGCAGGGCCCAGAGAGGCTCCAGTTACTACCTAAGACAAACCACAAACAGCGATAGCGGAAAGCTCATCAAAATATATTCAAGAGCAGTTTGAATATAATATATGTGTCAAATGTTATCCAGCAAATCTCAACTGGATTCTTATTTCTTGACTGATTCATATCCGTTTGTAGACCCTTCTCGATTCTTTGTTCAGCAAAGATGACTGGAAGAGGCTTGTGAAATAAATTACTTTGGTAAGATCTTTTCTCCTTTTGGTATTCAAGTAAGTTAAAGGGCCTGTACACCTTATTTTGAAACAGTCAGGAACATGTTTTAGTTTAAACTTTTAGCCCCACATGGTGCAATTTCAGAGTGGCAGAAAGGACTATCCGTCTGTTGTAGGGTTGTCAAAAATATCAAGAATCATATACTAACTGATGCTAAAATGGGGATTGAAACTATATACTCATTTGAGCATGTAAGGAACAGTTTTGATATGATGTTGGGCTTGTGCCTAGGACATCAATTTTCATCCAGTTACTTCAGTATTTGTGGCCTGACCTCCTTCAAAGCAGATCTCAGAAGCTTAGCAAAGGTAGGCCTACTTAGAACTTCGATGGGAGTCTACTGGAAATACCAGGTGCCACAGTTATTGTGTTCTTGTGGCCTCTGTCGATGGTGCAAATTGGCAGCCTTGTTTCTAGCAGTCATAGGTCTCATTCTTGTCTCAATTACAATACACTGTAAAGGCCGTTTATCTCAAGTACAGGCGCTTAAACTAGTCAAATTACTATTGCTATTGGTTAACAGTGAGTTTTTGTTTGTATGCAAAGAATTCAACCAGAACCAGATCATCACAGAGCTGAAAGTTGGAGGTTAAGCAGTGGTCTACAGCAGGGGTGTTCATTACGTCGATCTACCAGTCGATCGTGAAGGCATTTTGGGTAGATCACGTCCCGTCATCCATCCAGTCACATGACTAATATACAGGACAACCAGTCAGATTACACCTGACCCTAGGTCACATCATGGGCGCTGCAAACGCATAAACAAGCACGAGTTAGTTTAACCCTATAGCGTCGGATCCTATCATCGCCGATAGAGCGCGGTTGCGGACTTTCCAGCAGCATAACTCCACAACTAGTCATGCCCTCATGTAAATTCAAACAGCGTCTCAAAGCGGAGGCACAGGGCTATCTAAATATTTTACCCTCATTACGGTAATCTGCCTCTGCTGTCCCTCGAAGGTGACGAATGAGAGCGCAGGTGCTGCGGGGATTTTCCCAGTCATTTATTTGATGCGTAAAAAAGAAAAAATACGGATGGATGTGTAAAATAGAAGTAGTTGTGTGAAAAAATGCAGTAAATTCTGATACTTCGTTTAACATGTTTTTTATGGCTAGAAAAAAGACAAAACCATAATCAACATGATTAGCTCCGTTATCGCCTTCAAACGAAAAATGCAATTTTACTCGTGGCTGGCTGTCAGAAGCTACTGCCCGAACTATGCATCCCTCACTGATTCCATTCAGTGCAAGTCAGAGCAGTAATCATCATTCAACTAATTCTGAACATGTAAGAAGTTCAATTGTGTTGTGCAGTATTATCTCATGACGTTGTGCAAGGTACATGAAAATGCACTGTACATGTAAGAATTCATAATACATTTACAAATAATATGTTTAACATTTTTGTATTAGGTGGTAGATCTTTCAGACACGATCATTTTAAAAGTAGCTCTGAGTACCCCTGGTCTACAGTGACATCTGGAAAGAGGACAATTTCCCTGCAAGCATTAGCATTTTATATACAAACATGTGCAAGTTCAGAATCTGTAAAAGAAATACAAAAAATTGTCTCAAATGTCTCTTACAGGTTGCCATCAAATGGATCCAATCATACGACGCAGCAAGAACAAGAGTGGTGAGTTTTAAGTATATAATTGTTCGTAGGGCTGGGTAATATGGTTATAAAAATAAAATCATGATCTCATTAATGTGAAATAAAATCAAGAATCAGATACTAAGAGATACTAAAGCTAGTATCGAAACTAGATACTCATTTGAGCATGTAAGGACACTGCAAAAAATCATATAAATAATTATTGTGATATAATAATTAAGTAATTACTTTGGCTGTGATAGCGCAAGACCAAATTTCAATATCTTCCCGTGCCTAGTTGCAATCCTATTAAATACTACATAAAACATGAATTATGAAAAAATTGAAACCGTGATCTGTCTCTAAGAAAGTCATGATATGAATTTTTCTGGCATATCGCCCATCCCTATCTATAAGCTGTTTCTTTGGGGTCTACACGCTGTATTTCCTGGTCTGGCTTTTTGCAGATAGTGAATGGGACGTTGACAGTGGTTCCTCTAGAAGTGGCAATGCTCATCAGAGTAGAAGCAGGCCCAGGAGAGGAAGAGAGCAACGTGACTCCTGCTCTTCTGGACTGGTATGACATGGACTGCGAGATCGTCTTGGTGATGGAGAAACCTGAGTCCTCTAAGAACCTGGTGGCTTACGTCAATGGCATGGAGCTCAACATAACTGAGCATAAAGCCCATAAAGCACAAGTCTCAAGAGGGCTGAATTATGTGATGGGTTATTAGCTATAGCTATATTTGTTTTGATACAAACGGACATGGCTGATCCATCTGTCAATCATGCGTATCTGAACTCTGGGAGATGTTTGTGGGGGCCTGAGACATAATTTATCACCGATTTATAACACCATCCTCAGACCCAAAGAAAACAAAGGAAACAAAGAAAAGAAAAGAGCTAGAGAGTAGGCTCGTTTAGGCTGGATGATTATGTTAAGTAGGTCTCAGGCTCAGTTCACACTTAGTGCAGCTCAACAGACCTAGCCTACATACACAAACTGTAAACAATAGCTGTTTACAGTTTCAGTTTAGCTACTCCCTTCAGACAGATATAAGGCAATGTCCACCAGCAATCTGACCAGAACTGAAGAAGAGGCTTGGATGAGCACCGAAACATCTTCACTCCTACAACTTTTTTGTCCAGTTGACAGATTTAACTTTGGCTTTTACTGAACTCTGGGAGATTCAGCGGTGACCAGACTCACATCTTTGTAAAGCGTTGAAGAAGTGTGTCTTCTGTATCACAGGCAAATGATCAGGTTAGAGTTGAAGAAATAAGAACTGTCAAAATCTAACACTGTCAAATATCTAACTTTTGTAACTTAATTTTAACTTTAATTGAGATAATCCTACTTTAGGGCTCTTGAAAATAGTTTCAATATGATTGTTTATCATAATAACCTTTGTAGTCGTATATCGCACTTCAAAATTGTGATAAGCCTATTCAGCGTAAATTAAGCCCAAGGATCCTAGCACACATGCTCACTGTGTCTTTAGATTATAAGGACTTCCTGAGAAGACTGATTGACAAAAACCCAGAGACCAGCATTTCCTTGAACGTCAAAGAGCAGGCCTGGCCAGTCCCTCCTCTTTAATACCCTTCCTATCATTTATAACCTATCATTTAGGGAGTTGAGGAGAAAAGTCCAATCTGACATTACTGCATTGGATAAGGTCAGAAGCCTGGACAGCCAAGACTTTAGCTTTTTACATAATCATACATTATTTTAAAAAGTTGCCTTCTAGATTAAGATAGAGTTGAATGTTTTGGCATGAAAAGTCTTAAACTCGATCTTCAACTTAGTCCAGCTGACTACTTCTATACTTCATGAAACCTTTTGTTACCAACTTGTTTGCACACAAAAGACATTTTACTGCATATATTCAGACACAAAGCATAGATGAAACACATGACCTCACCATCCCCACCGCCTTATTTTTGACAGAATAATTTGGACTAGAGTTTATTAGGTCGACCTGGGGTTCAGATTGTTAAGATTATGCTTTGTTAAGAATCACTGCTTTTCAGTTTGTGTTTTCAGGTAAACCAGCACACATCCAAAGACCCTGCCATTCTCTGGCAGTTGTCATTAAAAAGTTGTCATTTCCAGTGGTTTTGCCTGGCTCCTGTGGCAGAGCTAGACTTTTGTGCGAGGGGTGGCCAGGGGGTGTCAAAGTTTTATCAATTGGGTCATTGAAAATTAGCATGCTGTTGTTCATTATCATTCTTCTAAGAGGTTTGAATGATTAGGCTAAGTAGGACTCAGGCACAGTGCACTCTTAGTTTAGCTCAATAGACCTAGCCTACAAAAAGAAACTAAACAATAGGTGTTTTTAGTTTCAGTGTAGGTAGCTCCTCCTCCTCCTCCTCCAGATATAAGGCAGTGTCCACCAGTATTCTGACCATAACTGAAGAAGCAGCCTGAATAAGCAGAAAAATGTCTTCACTCCTACAACTTTTTGTCCAGTTGACAGGTTTTATATTTTATATGATGATCGCCAAATATGCACAAACACTGCCTTCTTATGACGCAATTTAGTTTTACCGACAGTTTTTTTTTTTCATGGTCAATGCCAATACTGCGATTGCTTGAAAAATTAAGCTTAAGATCATAGACATAGGGTTAAAAAAATGCATATCTGTTTTTTTGAAAATCACCTGCTTGCTGTATTGAAATTGAAATCCGTTCTGCCATTTTGAACACAAAGTTAATGAATCTGTTCCTTTTATTAAATCATTTTAGATCAATATTGCTGTTTACAATGAATGTATAATGATGATCGATGGATGTTATAGTTAACTCACTTCCAGAAGAATAGTGGAGAAAAAAAAAAAAAGTATTTTCTAACAGATTTTATGTTTTTTATTCTCCACATACTGTTATTGTCTCACTCACAGAGCAGTCATTGGAGATTGATTTGTCACCAGTGGTCTGCTCTGACAGCTGCGCTCAATGATCTCCTGAGCCCCAGACAGCACATCTAATTGGCACCAGTCCTGCTCCCCTTCATATGTGTATGTCTATGTGTATATGTGTATGTGTACATGTACGTGTGTGTGTGTGTATGTGTGTGTATGTGTATGTGGTAGCATGTGTATGGAGATAGAAGCACTTGAGTTAGCCAACAGGCAAACTGCATTACACCGATTGCTGATTAAACCATTGAAGAGGCCAGAGATAAGTACTTTGCATTTCTTCATGATTGCAAGCAACATTATTTCGACAGAAGTAGATATGTTGTATGAGAAATGTGCTGTTACAAAATATCTAAATTAGGTAAAAGTTGTGATAAGTTTGATTTTTGTTTTGTCATTGTTCGATTGCAGTAATCCACCAGTCAATGGTAGATCTTTAGCTTAAAACTGATGCATGGAACTTGCAACAGTTTTCGGTACATAAAAAGCGATGGTTAATGCCAGTGATTTTTGTTTGCGATACCAAGTAATATTAGGTCTAGTATCATGACACTGATCTGATTCCGATACCAACGTGTTGAAACTCCTCTGCTATATTTTGCAGAAGAGTAAAGGGTCAAACTCTTGTCTGCAAAGAAGTTTAAGGAAAAGTATGTATGCAATAAACACTGCCTGTATACTTTATTAATCATTCTGTGCATTTGACCAATGCCACTGGTCAAATGTTCAGCAGGAAAATGTAACACATTTCTGTATAGGAATCATTACTTTTTGATAACTTATCGGTAAGACAATTCCTACAAAACAAGACACTAGCATAATCCAGTTCACTTATGGCCTAACATTTTCTTATTTGATTCAATATTTTTGTAGTAATTATGCTACTGTGTTTAGACTCTTTTTTGTCATGCAAACTAGGGATGGGACGATATAAAATTTTAGACTCACGATTATCGTGGCCAAAATAATCGCGATTAACGATATTATCGTGACAATTATTAACCTGTTAATGTTCCGACGGCCCGGGCTGACTTTACAACTTTACAGCAATGTACATACACTTCTGCATCACCCACACAAACAATCTACACATCAAATGAAAGCTGCGGCGCTCGTCTTTCTGGATATGCAAACCATTTTCACCTGCAATCACCACAGTGCTGACAGGAAAGACGTTTTTACAGAAAAGTCACAACGTGTGAATCTGGACTTCACTTACCATTGAGCGCTCTGGTTCTGTCAAACATCAACATATTCACACAAAGTTGGCCTCATTTGTTCCGTAAAGGTCCAGAGAATATAATCCAGTCAAGAAATTATGTCCAGAAAATAAGATCCTCCATGTCCAATCTGCTGCAGGAAAGTACTCCAAATATGAAATCTGCTCCGTCACTTCTTTGTATTTCTTTAGTCGATTTCAGGCATAATAAACGTCTGACAGCACCAACTTTGTTCCCCAGTGCTAAACACGCGTGTTAGCTTGTGATTGACACCAGTGTTGGCCAATAAGGTGGGGGTTGTGGGTTACTGAGGCCGCAGACAGCGAATCAGTACTACAGATGACTGAAAGTTTACACCCCACTCTTCCCCTTATAGAATCAACCAATTACATCACACACATTTAGTGACGTTTTCCCCTTACAGCCAATGAGCAGTGGGACAGGATGATGTATCACATGGCATGGTTTTCCATAAACAGACGTACCCGGAAGAAAATGTGTACTCCTCAATGCCATGCTGCCGAAATGGACCGGTCCTTGTTGCGACGGAAGTGACGCAAGTGCCCGTCGACGAACACTTAGTTTTTTTAATTAAGGCACTTTGGTGAATTGGGAAATGAGTGGATGCAGAAATGTGTGCATAATGGCGCATTTTACGCACAGTTGTTTTGCGTTTTAAACATGACGAAGCGGACAAACCAAAGGGAGGACGCGACCGAGGACACTGTGGATGTTTGTACCAGTTAAACTAGAGGCATCTCTGACCTGGCAAAGAGTAAAGATCCCACAGTGGACTCAGGAGTAAAGGACCTTATTTTTTGATGGACTGGATGCTGTTCTCAATCGGTAAGCGTGGTTTATTCTGCTATTGACTTAATTGTAGGTAAAATATACCGTGTATAATCGTTAGCATTGCTTCTGTGCACATAGTGCGCATTCGGACCATGTGCTCTGGCACATTTGTGTTCAGCTGTATGAATTAGACTTAATTTGTCTATTGTTTAAAAGGTGTTGTTTTATTCTGCAGTTTGCATTATTGTAGGTAAAAATCTAAGATGTGCACACATTAGCATCTCATCTGTGCGCACGGGTGAAGCGCGCGCTGGTACGTTCCTGTGGAGAGTTACGGATCAGACTTTGTTTATTGTTGATATCTGACAGAATATAGTTCAGACAGAGATAAGCACAGAAGCTACAAGTGTCATTGCTATGTCAGAGTGGGCAAACACCACAAACTAACATCTAAACGTTGTATTGGAACTGGAAACATGAGGCAGTGTGGTGCCATAAAGGCGATTATAATCGTGCGCGATGATCGCGATTATTAAAAAATGCCATGAACGATTCATTGCGGACCTTATTTATCGCGATTAACGATATTATCGTATATCATCCCATCCCTAATGCAAACACATGGAAAAAAAGTCTCACCAAAATCATTTTCCTCCTCTCGTGGCAACTTTGTCTCGTGAGATCCGGTGATATGAGATCCTGTCCTTTCTCTACTCATCAGTATTAAAGAAATAAAATACAATCTTTATTTTAAAACTGATCCAGCCATTGCTAATTCAAAATACTGTCAACAAAACTAAGGTAACTTTATCCTCCATTAATGCAAATTTATCCTCTTCAGTGTTGCTGGGGCAACCAGTCATGAGCACTGGGTGGTCACAGCACAGCACTTAGAGGCCCTTTTCAATATTATTGACCCCAAAAGCCAGCATCTTGGTCAGGAGTCCTTCTGCAAGTTTCAGGCTGATTAGGTTTAAAAGGTTCCCCACAGGATATGAAAATTAATGCAGTACAGCATGTAAATGAAAGAACAGTTGAAGCATTCATAAAAAAAAGCAGAAGATAGAATGAATGAATAAACAAATGAGTTAGAACTCCCCACAGCAACAATGGAAACAAAACAGTATCATAAGCCACAGATGTAGGTCAACTAGTCTGGGACCCTCAGTTTGGAGACTCCCTAGGCTCATCAGTGGTCCATGAATAATCCATGTCCAGATTTCAATTAGCCCACGAGCCACACTCATCAATATGTGTGTGTGTGTGTGTTCCAAAAATAACCTCATTTACACTAAATACAACTCCATGCACGCTACATTCCATCTTCAATCTCTCTTTTGCATTTGTCCCTGGATTACCTTCAGTTACAGCGGCTGGCGTCGTCCAATGATCAAATTAGACCAAAATAGCATTGGTTTTGACGGTCTGAAAATGGCCTTGCTTTAGAGGGCTTCAACAATGAGGCTTACCGAGAGGATTGAAGAGCTGAGCAGTAAAAGATAATAGCAACAGGGCCCAAGATTTAACATTGTCCACTTTAGATGTATATAGGCATTTGTATGAAAAAACATTTTCAAATGATTCAATAAACTAGAAATAATAGTGCTTTACTGATTATTATATTTTTCTAATTATGACTTAGTTTGTTGAGATCCTGTGGTAAATATTTATCATAGTTTTGCAACCATTATGTGGTGGTTTGTGAAGAAAAGTAGAAAACAACAAGTTGGAAAGTACAGGAAGTAGCAGTGACTTTTAAAACAAAATCCCTCTACCTATGTCATCAGCTGTCATCAATTCCATCGAAAATGCACTGACAATTTAAATATGATTTGAGAAATAAAAATAAATTGCACTTATTTCATAAAATCAATAACTGTTGTGTAATTTAGATTGTGCCCTTGTTAACATTACACTTGGTAGGTAACATCCCTCTATGCATTTAATTACTATTGCCCATGTCCAACCAGAAAGTAAAATTATAAATGTCACTTCAAGAAGATGTCTAGAAGACCAGAAAAGACTAGGCAAGATTTTTTGTAAACCCTTTAATATAATGTTGTTAACTACATTTTAGATAGTAGTTGTAGTCTAATCTGTCATATTATGCACGTTAAATTTGCTAAACAAAAGGAAGCCAATGAAAACATGAATGAACCACATGCAATTTATTATGAGAAATGTGAGATGAACTAAAACAGCAACACAGGTGCATAATTTGTGCTATAGGTCAAGTTTAAGAAATGTCTAGATCAGGGGTTACCAACACTGTGCCCGCGGGCACTATGTAGCCACCAAGCTCCACGTGAGTCGCCCGCAGACCGGCTCTAAAAATAGCACAACTCACTAATGAGTTGCATCTAAAATTTTATTTTATTCTGTTGCTATTTTTTTTTTTTTTTAATCACCCTTGCGTTTATGTAGATTTAAAAATGACAATATCTTAAACATATGTTCATTATACGTGAAGTTTAGATAAGTTAAGGTGAACATTGACCTACTCACTTCAAAGGTCAGTATTGCAGTTTCTTATTCCAAAACATGGTAGAAAATAAAGACATCACTTTCACAACTATTTAAGACTGTAAAAGAAACCTGCGAGTATCTCATCTGCGGAGCGACTGTGGTGGCAGCAAGGCGGCACAATGTGGAGGGACACTTCACTACGTCTCACAAAGCTCCACACGAACTACCCACGGGGACGCGCACTCCCCATGGGGGCGCACATTATGGGCAGAACAAGCCCAGAGCTAAACGCAGCTTTGGGTAAACAATAGGGTTTTTTCACGACACCGGTGAAAAAGTCACACAACGCAACTGAGATTTATTTAAAAATATGTAAGCTTATTTTTCTTTAACATTACATAATTGATAACTTTATGAAACATGGTGCAATGTATATTATTTATGTTTTGTTAAAAAGGTTTGTCAATAGATAGTGAAAATGGGACACTTTTCCTATGATGCAAGTGTCATCTGGAAATTTAACAATTACTAAGATTAGTAAAGTTAAAGTGCTGAATACTGATATCTGTTTCCCTCCTTGCTCATTGTTGATAATTATTTTGAGAAATCATTAATGTGATCAGTGTCCTGCAACATGATCAGTGTGTTCACATAGATGACTGTCATTTATCATTATTAATAATGTATAACTAAAGGCAAACTGAGGAAATTTGTTATTTCAGAAGAGCGTCTCAAACTGGTAGCCCTTCATATGACTCAGTGCCCATGAAGTAGCTCTCAGGTTAAAAAAGGTTGGTGACCCCTGGTCTAGATATTAATACAAGACATTCACAGGTGTGTTATGGGACAGTCACAAGCATTAACATACTAATTCACAAGTAGCGTGCCAATATTTTCTTGTATGGCCATTTAAATCTGTTAAACATCGTCAAACAAAATAATCTCACTTTGCAAATGTCTGAGTCAACATGACATAGCTGGATCGCCTCCAAGACCAGTACAAAAGCTGTTCAATGAATCCTGACAATGCTTTCTTTGTCTATGTGTTGTGTAAGTGTTGTCACCCCTGGCTGCAGAAACTTGCGTCCTATCACAGGACTCATGCTAAAAACGGACTTTTGAGATTTTAACCAAGTTCTTACAGTTCGAGGTGCACTTCTCATGTTCTAAGTCTATAAATCTTCACTGGACTCATTTAAACAGGTTTAAAATACATATTGCATAATACATCATGAAGTAAACAACTACTGTGCTGTGGCTAGCCAACTACTTTTGTGTTGTGGTAAACACTACAAAACCCAGATCACAATCAAGCCATTCAAGTCATCTAAGGTAAACATTGAGTTCAGCTGAGCAAGGCCACATAAGCTATGGGAAATTAATATATTGCACAAAACCATTTTAACATTTAAACATTTAACATATCTTTCCAAATATTTCACATTTATTTATCTTAATTACTTTGTTTTTCTGCTTTTCTAATTTCCCATTATAAAATAATGTAATAGCATATGTAAGATGTATCAACTTGCATTTGATGAGGTCCTTACAAAAGTAATGAAGAAAGAAGGAATTTACTCTCCTGAAGATTAGGCAGTTGTCGGGAGTCAGGGTTAGACATGGGTGCTGCTGTTGACAGTCAGGGTTAGACATGGGTGCTGCTGTCGGGAGTCAGGGTTAGACATGGGTGCTGCTGTTGACAGTCAGGGTTAGACATGGGTGCTGCTGTTGACAGTCAGGGTTAGACATGGGTGCTGCTGTTGACAGTCAGGGTTAGACATTGGTGCTGCTGTTGACAGTCAGGGTTAGACATGGGTGCTGCTGTTGGGAGTCAGGGTTAGACATGGGTGCTGCTGTTGACAGTCAGGGTTAGACATTGGTGCTGCTGTTGACAGTCAGGGTTAGACATGGGTGCTGCTGTTGGGAGTCAGGGTTAGACATGGGTGCTGCTGTTGGGATTGGGGCTTGGACTAGAACATTTACAGGCACAGTGCAATTCTGATGGAATGCCATAGTATCATCTAAATATGGCATAGTACCGTCTAAATATCCCCAAGATAACAATATTTTTTGTCAATATTGCCCACCCCTAGCTTGGACATGGGTGCAGTGGTTGGGAGTGGGGTTTGAACACGGGTGCCGTCTCCCCGGCCAGACCTGCTCTCCGGTCTGGTGCATGCAGTGGAATGCTGTTGGAGCTGCAATGACACGGCTGGAGGGTCAGTGCCTCTGCCTAAACCTTAAACAAACAGATAAGACAAACACTAACCCACCATGACAGAGCTCACTTCTTGCTAAACAGTTGAGGAAAGCAGGAGAACTGCCCTTGGGGGAGACCTGCAGTGCTGGCACATTCAGCTAAAAATAGTCAAATGTTTGCCATAGATCAAGTTAATAGTGGTCATTTAGCTTGATACGGGAAAGGCACTGCTACTGGGTTATTCGAGGTGAAGGAGTTTGATCTGAAAGACTGTTTTGCACTGCAACTACAAAAGGCGTAGGAGCCAAAGTGTCTTGGGAAAACATAAAAAAAAACTTTGATAGTTTTCTTGAAACCAGATCAGAAATATAATGAAACACAACAGACAACATATAAAGGTACTCAAATAACAGTATTAAAGCTAGGATAGCTGATATTCAAAACACAAATTTAAGTTTGAATCTGTCCAATTAATTGATAGATTGTCTCACAAATCTTGCACGCATTGTTATTATTTACGGTACATTTTCACATAATGAAGTGAAACAATGGATTGCCATTGCACAACCAACCTATACGCTCTCATCCAAAAATGTATTTGAGTGGCCCACTACACTCTTAAATCCAGGTTTAATATAACCTAAATGTGCTCATTTACATTTATTAAATCAGGTACGCATTCTCTAACAGCACTATGGTATCTTTGTCCGTTGCGGAGCTTTAGTTAGCCATAGTCCTATTTAAACTTTTTCACATTATCTTTACAGTTCTTAATTACAGTTGACAATTACATATTGACTGAAGCACTCTATAATGCAGTGTTCATCTTCCTCGATAAAGACTGACCTACTGCAGATTTATCCGTCACTCATTCAGCCCAGAAAACCCCGGGATTCCCCATTATGGCTGGAGAAAGTCAGGGAAACATTAAAAAACTGTGCTACGTGTGCAAACTCTCCTTTTCTCAAATCTTTACAAGGAGCTACAATTCAACAAGCTCAAAAGATAAAGGGAATTTTTCATGGAGACAGCAAGCAACAAGTTTTACATCGATTCAGTGCTGGTTTTGTCTGATTCAGCAGCACAAAATAAAACTTGTCCACTCCAATATAGGTTACTATAGGCTACCAGTAGATCTAGTAGAATGAGAGGTTTTTTTTTTTTGCGCAAATAGTAGAAGCCATAAGTAAAATTGTCCAGTTGACAGATTTTACTTTTGGCTTTTACTATGGATCAGACCTGGACAACTGAGGGATTACAGACATCTTTTTTTAACAAACGTAATAATTGTGACATTTTTACACGAATAAATAAGTTTCGATTTGGTCTACACTCAAAACCTAAATTTTTAAAGTTTATTTCACAATAACTTGACTATCATTCCAAAAGTTTGATTTCAGAAACCTGGACACATACTAGAGAGATGCTGATCTATTAGACAGATTAAATGAAAGAGAAATAAAGTGGAACTAAACACTAAAGGCTCATTTATGCTTCACTTTTGAACGTAAAGAGATCACAGCATTTATACTTTCAAACGTCTCTAATGTTAAGGCTGCACTCTCTTAATTCTTTTGTTGGAAAAGAGTAAAAAAAATACATTATTGAGCTGTGTTGACTATTGTCCCTAGCAGTTAGCACATGCACAGCTCCATTGCCAAGATGCCACATGTTCTGAGGAGATGGACCAGATTACGCAGAGGATGAACAGAAGTCTGAATGCATATCTGTATGCGTCTAGAACGTAGAGCATAAAGGAGCCTTAAATCAATGTTTTGCTATGAAGCTGTGTATGTTTTTGACAACTTTAGTGCAAACTAGGTAGCAGCTTTCTGGTTAAAATCCACCCAAATTCAAGTTTGTGTGTCTGTCTTCAGTGGCCACTGCCATTTCAAGTAGGTGGTGAGATCACAGTTTAGCAGCTCTATTTGAAATGTGGTTGATGGCAGAGGTCTACTTAGAGGACTTACTGTTGTTTGGTCGTGGTGTCAATACTTGTGAATCATTGTAAAAATTCTGTTTCTTTTCACGACAATCATAACACTAAAATTTAATGATTGGATGATTTTGTAATAGATCACTTTTGTTGTTGTTTTGTTAGTGTAGTGTACCAAGATGAGGCCTACTTTTCCTTTTTCTCCAAACATTCACTTGCAAACACATGATATCAGAATGCAGTAATGACATGCTAACCCACTTTAGCTGACACGGTAGCACCTTTTAAGGCCACGTACCACCAACAACAACAGCAACAGCAGCCTTATGTGATGAAATTAGCTTGCCATTTTCACACGAGCATTCAATATTTTGTTATGTTTTATGTTATAATAGGTGCCGATTTCCTCTAGCTTTCTAATTAATGTTCCTTAAAAGTAGGTACCATGCTGCGATATTGCCTAACCCTGCTATTCACTCATTTTGCAATCACCAAAGCTAATTTTTCTGCCTCATTAAAAACCCAATTAGCTTCACACTTAACACCATTTTGGGGAAAAAATTTGCCTATTTGAACGTCTGTGAAATCAAAGCACCCAACTTGCACAGTTATGATGTGGAAATAGTAGTGGGTTGGCTTTTCCCCATTAGAAAGCCTAAAGGAAATAAATGAATGTACCATAGTAAACACAGGGCAGGTTAGTATATACACACACACAGTAGCCCACAGGCTGTAATCCCTGTATAACTAATACCAGAGACAGACAGCTATTTTGGTCAGTATTGGATATTGATAATTATAAATGAATATAAATAATTAGTCTTATGTTTCATCAGTCACCTGCCCTGCACTTGCACTGTGTTTGGTTATCATAATAAAAGCATAACGCACAGCCAAGCACAATGTTTATGCAGCAGTACAACCTGATCCACCGCTCACAACCCCAACAATATCAGCGCAACAAACTTTTTACTCATGAAGCTGCTATAACTGCAATAAGAAGAAGCTACAGTCACAACACGAAAATACGTATTAGCGTGGCTCCAACAACGACACATGCAGCAGTTCCACCTAGACACAGAGCAGCTTACAACGCAATCACAAGCTCATTTTACAAACTATTTAACTGTGAGGCTCTGTTCTCAGATTTGTCCAAAACTAACAAAAACAAAGATCTTACGTTGCTTCTCCAGAGAGATGAAGCAGAGTATATCCCCTATTCACTGTCCTGTTGGTTCTGTCTCTAAAAGTGTATTATGGCCCAATACGAAGAGATGAAATTGGTCCCAGTCCAAACAGGTTGAGGTCCAGATGTCCGGAGGTTTAGGTCAGGTCCAGCCAGGTCCACCCAGGTTGAGCCAGGTTTAGACAGGTTCAGCCAGGTCCAGAGGTTTAGGTTTAGGCTAAAGAAATAACTAGCCTCCAGCCAGTGTGAATCCAAATATGAGCATGTAGAAAAGGCAAAATTGTCTATTTTTTCTCAAAAAAATAAATTTGTATTTGATTTTTTTCCCCCTTCTCCATTAAAAATGTTCGTCAAACTACAGAAAATGGGCAAAAGTTAAAAGATTGTATTCACTGATCATATTTAACCCATTGGGGAAATCTTTTATGAATGTGATAAAATAAACTATTGCATTAAACATGCACCCCCAACACTGAATTTGAGGTCATTAATTTCAAAGGGGTCAGTACTGTATGGCCTTGTGCTAAAATTTGGTTCCTGTGTCTGACGTGAGCAGCCTTTCTAGCATTTTCAATGAAAGTCAGGAAAATAAAAGTAGATTTTATTCCAAACAAATCGATTTCAACTTCAAATTCTATTAATCAATTTAATCAATTTTTTGTCCAGCCCTATGCGTATGATACAGACGCCCTCATTCAAGCTTATTGCAAATCCTCTCTTCTTTTCTTCAGGCAAATGGTTTGCAGAAGGATCCCACTGAAGAGAACACACAGAATTCTCTGTTGTTACGTCACGGCTGTAATGTAAAGTAATGAGTTGAAGCACCAGATTTGATCAAATTTGGTTGAATTTTCTCAAAATGTCACGCTTTCCCATAGGACTCCATTCAATGCGCATTAACACAGAGCACTTCTGGATTTAGATCTACTTTTGAACCATGACTGAGAAACATGGAACAAAGCCACAGTGTGCAACATTTTAACCACAAACTAGAACTCAAGTGTTTATTGCATTGCACTGAAAACCATAGAAAATACATTCTTACAATGAGTGGGCTTGCATCCCCACAAACCTCTTTCTCCTGCTTGATTCGATGGAAAAAAAAAAAATCTATAATCTTCTATAGTATAGCATAAAATGTACACAAAACTTGACAAAATAGAAAACAAATAGGGCCTGGACATTTTACAGAACAGCAATCTTCAAGCATTTGGCTAGAGAATAGAGATTACCTACACATGACATAAATTACATAAATCATACAGACTGTTGCTCTTCCACTGAGCCACAAAACAGAACTTGAAGATCTGCAGCATGAGTCCTTATGTGAGAGGTCTAAACATAACATGGCACCAAGTTTAGAAGCCTACACCTTTTGAAGCCATTGTCAAGTCATTGTCAAAAGTATCGAAAATCAGATACTAATCGATACTTAAACTAATATCAAAACTGGATACTCATTTGAGCAAGTACTGATACTAAAAAAAGTCACATTCACAGGACAGAAACAAACCTTTTCAGAACAGACTACCCATGGACCACTACGGAACCTACCTGGACAAGGGGATCGCATAGACACGACACCACACGTTTTTAAGAATGTACTATGGTTTAATGTTGAAAATCACATTCTATTGTCTGCAGAATGAGTGTTTTTTTAATTTTTTTTTTATATAATCACTGTGGTATCGGAATCACTAGTGACCATCAAGTCTTTTCTGCAGTTTTGAAATCGAGTTTGTATCATGACACCACTCAATGGAAATCATTGCTTTGTCTGGAATTTCCTACAGTACGGCATTAAACCGGTCTACCTCCATGAAGACAAGCAGGTGACCTCACTGGGCCACATTACAGGTCAGATCTATGGAGAGGCGACCCTGCTTAGAGTAAGAATGCACGTTTTAGAGGATGTACTTGAGAAATAAAAACACCCCAAAGCCATAACATCTGTATGGAGACAAGCAACAAGCAGATGGTGTACCCACTCCACCAGAAAAGTTACACAGTGTACCATTAAAATACCTCAAAGTATCCCAAAGCTGCTATTATTAAGTACAGTAACTATATCAAGACACGCTGCCAATCTATACATAACGCACAAAGCTCATCCAGTGCGCACTCCTGTCTCCTTACCGTCCAAGTTCTCCCGGTCGCTGATGTGCTGGAGGTTGCAGCCCGTGTCCTCCCTGCTCAGCGCTGGCTCGGGTCCGTACGTGTCCAGGCGGGAGTGGTGGTTGTTCCTCCGGTGTTTGGGGCTGGACGCCACGCAACAGGACGTGCTATTACCCATGCTGCGCGCGGGTGACAGTCACTTCGAGTTCGAGTCTGGCACGGCGTCTTGCTTAATTATTCCACGCTGGTCTCGATGGGGAAATAAAAAAATGGGGCGGTAACGTGGATGTCGGACGTGGAAGCGAAATAAATTGTAGTTCCAGATTGTCTTCGCCTAAACACCGCTCGTGTGAAAAGCAGAAGTCGTGCGTAGTGACAAGAAAATGCAGTTTAATCTCAAAAGTAATACGTTATCCGAAGCTTACTACCTGAAATCAACTCACGTCGCCTTCACGCGCCACTCCCCCGGCTTAAAATCCTCACCGAAGCGTCCCTTTACGACTCATTTTGGCACATTGTAAATTCCGACGCCAGAAAATGAAAAAGGACTTGTTAAATAAACACGTCAGGAGGGATGACTTTAGCTCCGTGCGCTACATGTTTGCCCAAATGCACTGAACACCGCAGCTGCTACATCCGCCGTAGCGTTGCCTTTAAACGCACCTCGCCAACTCGGAAATTTCATTAAAAAACAAAAAAAATCTCCATTTAAAATAATCATGCATTGTTTTAAAGTGTAATTTAGTTTTATTACTAAAGATAGGCCTTCTATACATTAGCCAACTGTTAAATATGTGCGTTTCAAATAAACTTCATAAAATTATAGCTTTAACCTTTCGACGCACAGATTTTCTATAGAGATAAAAGAAGATGCATCTAATTCCCGATGTCACGCAAAATCAACACCGTTGTGACAGCAAAGGAACAGGTTCCGGTTAAAAATTGTCAATAAATGGACTAAACACTGAAATTATTATAAAGGTACCAATGCAAAATATCGCCTATCATTATTCCATTAAAGACCAGTCCATTAAAGTTATCAGATGTGGAAATATATGAGACTGAGAAACGAATTATAGCCTTACAAATAATGCAATATTTTCTATGCTATGCTTGAGGCATATATGAAGATTTGATCCAATAGCTGAGAAAATCTTCTGCGGTTTAACACGAGGAAATAGGATTTCTTATAGCCCACTAAAACTGTAAGCAGGTTTAAGTAAATTAAATCAGATTATACACAAGCTTGTTACAGAGGCAAAGTGATAATGGATAGGTTAATCCTTTTTGGTAGGCAAGTGTGCAAAACGAAGCTAAGAGATGGATTGCTGCAACTGTAGTCTGGATTAGGTTTATAAGGCACAATGTTATAGTGTAGCCTACTGGTGGTGTGGTTGCATTGCACTTACAAAAACCCCACTTGATTTTCCAATCCAGACAGTTGCAGTATAAAGCCCCACAATAGGCAATGACATATAAAAAGAAGCCTAATAATTAATCATTAATCAGATTGCTTTCCTTCAGGCCTATTAGCACTCAAGTTACAGTAACTTTCGCACTTTTGATCTGTATTTGACCCTTTGATCAACTGCGATGGGTGAGATCCTTGTACTATAATTTCTTATGAACAGACCTCTGTTTTCAGTTTCAGCTGCACTTAGCTATATTCCTCAAAAGTGTCACATGATGTTGCTGTGCAGTGTCTGGTCAGCTGATTTAAGATGATTTTGGCATCAAAAACCATATTGCATTTCATACTGTCACTCTGGTGTGATAGATGCTGTTGCAGTGAACTTGCATGTCAACATATTCTTGTATCCATGGGGTTCAGAAGGAAGCTGCTATTGTGATTAACATTTAACAAAGACGTTGGACGGGCGGGTAGGCAGTTTTAGTTGTACCTTTTTTCTGTACATAACTTTTGCTTTAGTAACTTAACTCAATAAATAAATACACAATAAACAGATTTTGACACTATCTTTTATTCGGAGCAATAGCAGGGTCTACAGGGGATGCAAATGGATGCATTTCAACTACATTTGTGAGCTGACCCATTTCCTAATCAAAACATGCAATCACCAGACTCTTCTCTCTTATAAATCACTTAAAGATGCACTATTCACCTTCACATGCAGTTTCCATAGTGATGTTACTACTTTGCCTAGATAGAGTGGGGCATTAAACTATAGAGCATTTGTTTAATTACAAGAATTTTTATTGCTGAAACAGCTCTAGAAATACATGCATTTGTACTATAAGTGGGGTCGCTGTGGGATCACTTCTCCACAGATCTGACCTGTTACCTTGCCTGGTGCCATCACTGGTTGTCTCTACAAAGATGTACAGGTTTAATTTCATACTGTGGAACATTCCAGGTAAAGGAATAACAACTGAAGAGTATTTGGAAGACACTCCACCAGAAACATTACGAAGTGTATCTTTAAAAACTTGATTTCGAAAATATGCATCTTCTTTTCTCTGTTTAGCACAAAAAACAGCGCAAAACATTTGGACTGAAGAGTCCGTGGAGAGTCTGATGGCACATACACAGAGGTGTAATCAGGTTGAGTCATGGGTGGACGTCATGTTCTGAGCCCTGGACACGGCTGGTACACACCTGAACAAATATTTCCTATAATAGCTTCTGTTCAGTAATTAAATATCCATATTTCACTTCTCATTTAGTTATGTAAAGATGCACTATGTAACTGTTTCTGTTAGAGGGTTATACATCACCTGTATGTCTCCTTGGAATGTATGGCATTAAATGTATCTATCTAGCATTTCTTCAGTTCCATTCATTGCTAAAAAACCTTGAAAAACATACATTCTTATGTATGTCGTGTTGTGAGTCGTGTCTCTGCACTTGTACCTAGGGTTGTGATTAGACAGGCTGGTGAAATGTTACATTGTGCACTTTAAGTTGATAATTACAATACTGTTTATTGTACAATAAGAAAATGTATATATATATTTGATCCATCCTTCAATGCCAAAACCAGTCAGAACCAGCAAAAGATTTTTAACAAGAGTATCAAGTTGATCGACCCAGAATAAACCCATTAAGGGTGCACTCACAATTTTTCGAAAAATGTAAAAAAAAAAAAAAAAAAACACAAAAAAAAAAAAAATGCTTTAAAGCTACCATCTGTAAAAGTATTAGATTTTTTTTTTTTTCACCAGCAGATGGGAGATGTGAAATCTACGCACGGTGCAACAATATTGTGGGCGTTCCGGAGGGGGCCTTGACACCTATTGTGCTGATGCCATTATCGCTTTGCTCAAGGAAGCCTTCGCACTGGAAAATGAGCCCCGCTTGGACCGTTCTCATCAAACCAAGCTACGTCAACACAAATCAGGTAAACGACCATGACCACGAGCTATTGTGCACAGGCTTCATTACTATAGTGACTGTGTGGACATCTTGCAACATGCGGGAGAGCAGGTAAAGTTTATTTCTTTTATTTATTTGGTTTAAATAGCGAGCATCACTTTAAATCCTAGTATGGCCAGGTCAGGTACACCTCTCAGATTTGGTAGTTGCATACCAGATGAATGGGCAATCTTGTCAAGAGGTCTAAAGTCTTTTCACATTGAAATGTCTAAAATGTTCTATAACGTTTTTGACAGGAGACCCATCTTCATCACAGATCATCACAGGTTGTACTGTTTTTAAGGGATTCACGTCTTCCACTCTGAATTCAACTTGAAGATGAGAGGAGCTGCCATTTTAATTAGTAAAAATTTACAGTTTTCTTCCACTAATGTTATAACTGACAAAACTGGCAGATTCCTAATAGTTGCTGGTGCCTTAATGAAGAAAAAGTCCTACATTTTGACAATGCTGGATAATAGATTATTAAGCAGTCTTCCGTTTTTAAATACTCATTCTATTTTGGAGGTGACCTAAACTGTGTTTTTTTAACCCAACTTTTGATCGATCAAATGCCTGTACCTTAACACTAACTGTGAAGTATTCTCTGATTTTATGACCCATGGAGCCGGCCTGTCTGATAAGAAATATTGATTTTTTTTCCCCCAGGTAGACCATTCTTATTCTAGGACTGATAATTTTTCATGGACAGAGCTTTATCTGTAGTTTCTTTGGATTATTTGGATCTAACAATATCTGATCATGCGCTGTTAGATTTTTTGTTTACTTCCCAGATACAAAGTCTACCTCGGTGTAGATTTAACTAACTTTTTTGGCAGATAAAGAGTTGTGTGTCTTTATTTCTAATTCAACTGAGGAGTTTCTTTTGTTTTTTGGGAGATGATTAAATGCTATCTTAGGGGACAAATAATTGAATACTGGGTTTTATCTAAAAAAAAAAAAAAAGATCTAATTCTAGACTCAATGCCATTGATGCCTCAATGACATTGGTCAAAGATATGTTGTGAGCCCAACTCCAGAACTGTTTAAACAGCCTATAGATTTGCAGAGCATTTGAGTCGTGATACATATTATGAATATGGTGACAAGGGCTGTCATCTTTTGGCTCATTAGTTACGGCATCAGGCAGGTTCTTGTATGGTACCTAGCATTAAAAATACTCAAGACACTGTTATTACAGAACTATTGAAATTAATGATACTTTTAAGTCATTTTATTATTCACAGTACAAATCTGAGTTTCCCTGAAACAGTACTAAAATGAGTGACTTTCTTCAAGGTCTTTGTAATCCTGTTATCGATGCTGACATTGCTAAACAAATGCACTCTCTACTCTCCCTTGTTGAAGTGACTAATTCAGTTAAAGCTATGCAGTCTAATAAAGCGCCTAGCCCTGATAGGTTTCAGATCAAATTCCACAGGAAGTTTGTTGAAAAATTGGCACCACTGCTTTTGGTTATGTTTAATAAATCACTAGAGAAAGGTGCTTTACCATCAACACTTACACAAGCTACTATTACTATTACACAAGGATCCTACATTATGTGGTACTTACAGACCTTTATCATTGCTAAATGCTGATGTTAAAAAGTCATCACTTTTGGAGAACGATTATTTCCAAAGAGGAAAATGGCTTTATAAAAAGGCATCAATAAACCCGTACACTTCTATATATAATTTATTCTAAACATTCATCTGATGTGTATCCATCACTTTACATTCTACACCTTTATTTAGGGGCATTGCTTAGAATGGGACTGATTACAAATTGCTGTTATATGAAAAGACGATCTGTTGTTATATGTAACTGATACTATTTTGCATATTTTCAGCTCTTTCCTGTTAATAAATTAAACTTAGAGAAGAGTGACTGCTTTTCAATAAACTTTGCTGCTTGAAATATCCAACAGTCCAAATATTTTTTTCAAACTGAGTCCCACAGGGGTCAAGTGTCTCTATTCTTTCAAAGATGGTGCAGATTCCCTCTTTCCCTTATCAGTAGGTTTAATGCCTAGATTTATTTTCCTATTCCAGTTGATTTCCCTTTTTCTGCCAAAGCATTTTTTATTCATTGAGCAGGACTATTTGGGCTTTTATTTGGGATAAAGAGACGTAGAGTTCGAGAATCATTATTACAAAGATGTAGATCAGATCACACAGTGCCAGTCTAAAGTGTGTATACATCCTCTCATTTAATGGAATCTTATATTTTATACTGAAATCAAAGTCTCCACCCTCCACCCTTTGCTTTGTGGAGCTCAAATCCTTGTCCTTCAATGAGCTTCATGATGAAGTCTCCTGAGATAATTTTGACTTCACAGCTGAGCCTCGGGATTAAGAAATGCCAAAAGTGAGTTATTTTGAGTTTATTTTTGTTTGCTACATCCCACATGTGTCACTCATTGTTCTGATGCTTCAGAGAGAATCTACGGTGTGAATAATCCTGGAAATAAACAAGAAACAAAACCTTTGACTGGTCCTGTACATTCCTCTGCAATCAGCCGCCCACAACACCTGTAGAGAGTAGTCCAAGTTTAGTCCTGGTTTAGTCCAAGTTTAGTCCTGGTTTAGTCCTGGTTTAGTCATGGTTTAGTCCTGGTTTAGTCCTGGTTTAGTCTCTCCTCGTTGATTTGAGCCCAGTTGTGTCAGACATTGAGCTCTTCTTGCTCACAGCAGCAGCTCATGTCCCACATTTGAACTAAACTCTTAAACTTAAACACATTTTTCTCAGTTTTACTCAGAGCTCAATGAAACACGTCTCTTCTAAATGTGTGTTTTAAATGTTTTTATTGCGTACTCTCTCTACACAAACACAGTTGCAGGTTGTGTTGACGTTTGTGCTCAGTGTGAACCAGATGGATCGGTCTCACTTCTCCCTCATGTAATAAATATTCTTTTTATTGTCTTTTGCAGAGTGAGGTGTTCAGTCTTGTCTGTGTAAAGTCATAATATTAAGTTTAGATTTGTGACAGCGCTGCAAAACTCAAAGGTTCTTAGTTTTTTTCAGCCTGAGTAAATTTACGTCGTGATTTAAAAGTGGGAAGTTGCTCTGACCAAATCACACGGAGGAAAACAAATATGTCAACGTAAACGTGCATTTGTGTTGGAGATGTGTCCATACGATGCTGGTATCAGATATCAGCAATGATATCGAAAATCTTCTTCCCCCACCCCAGACATGTCCTCCAGCTCCTCTGGTGGGACACCAAGGCGTTCCCAGGTCAGCTGAAAGACATGGTCCCTCCAGCGGATCCTGGGTCTTCCCCGGGTCCTCCTTCCAGTGACACATGCCCAGAATACCTCCCTAGCTTCAGAACCAAACTGTTTTTTTGGTTTTTCTTTTTTTTTTTCTTTTTTTACAAATATTACAATTATTATTATTAAACTTATTAAACTTTACTTTGTCGTGTTTCTTAAATGTTTGAACTTTGCTCAAAATTAGTAAGGTGAATAAACCATGTGAGAAACTCATTCATCATAAATAAGCAGCGAATGTCCCATCAGTCTTCAGTCTGAATCTGATCATGTGACTCCACAGTAATGAAGCACAGACACATGAGTTAATTTGGTCCATACTTTGTTTAAATCTATTTTAGGCCTGATTGGTCAGTCTAAACCAGGGTCGTTGGTGGTCAATCATGCACAACATTCACAAGCACACCAGTGTTTGTCATCACCACTGATCTAAAATGAGGAAACGTCCAAACCAGGGAAGATAAAGGTGGACGGCCGAGTGCACGTCAGAGAACAGTGTCCAGATGACCACAGCTCAAACCTTCTCAACAAAATGTGATGTAGTAGATGTCCACAGCACTGCTCTGGTAGAACTATAGGCTCTTTATGTATCTGCACCTTTACCGAAAACAAAGCAAACGTCCAGACCATTTTAGACTTGAAACTTAGATCGAGTTTTCTCTCTGTGTTTGTAAAACCCTGAATGTTTTCTACTTCTCTTAAAATCGAAAAACAAACAAAACAAAAAGATAAAACCTTGATCTATATCTTTTTGTTTTGTTTGTTTTCCAGGTGAGATTGTGATCAGAGACAAACGCACAGGTACTAACTCTGAGACATCAGGAGGAGTCACTGTCTTTAGGATAGTAAAAAAAATCCAGCTTTTAAGACACATTTTTAAAACTCCTTCAGACTAATCAACAAACACATTAAAGGGCATCATGTTGAGTGGCCAGGACACCTTTAAATCCTGCTTAAAAAGAGGTTAAATGCATAAAAAATTGTTGAGGTTGAGGTTATTATATATTTCCACAAAATCTTACACAGTGACATTATGACTTCCTTATGGAACTATTTCTGCTATGCACATTTAAACTCAAAGAGGCCTGGAGTGAGCCAAGTAAAGACAGTGGGGGAAACTTACGCCCTCTAGTGGCATGTGTGTGATAAGATGTACACTCCCTTGTCCTGGTTCATGCTCTGTGGATCTGGTTTGTGGACCTCGATGGCCTCTCTGATCCAGGGCTGGTGTTTGTTCCCTTCAGCACAGATGACCCTGGCCTTGGTCCAGTCCAGGAAGTGCTTTTGTCTTTTTCAGTAGTCAGATTTGGGTGATCTCAGATTTTCCTGCTCTGCTTGTTCTTTTATTGCTCTTATTTGTCTGGCGTTAGACAGTAGAGGGCGCAAGTTAACCCTACTATTTGGAAAAAAAAAACAAGTAAAGCAGCCAATAAGATGCATCAATACACGATCACTGCAATATATAACATCAGTATAACATCACTTCACCATTGCTACACCATCTCTACAACATCACTACACCATCACTACACTACAACATCATGTGACACTTGTGAGGAAGACACAGGAAGTAGCCAAAACATGTGCAGCAGGTAAATAAACTCTCATGTCTGACAAAAAGCTTAAATTCAAGAGCTAGTCTTAGATTGACCAGGTAAGACTAGCTCGCAGAATAGCTCAGGGAAGCACAGCTATAATGACGTTAGGGAGCAGTTTAGACCAGTGAGGCACAGCTCAGTCAGCGAGAACAGCTCCAAACAGACAGAGACTGTGTGTGCCCCACGTACAAAAAGTACAAATAAAACACCCCTAAACTCTGACAAGGAAGCTGTCAGATCTCATAACTTAATAAATATAAATAAATGTGCCGCAAATAAACAAAATGATAAGTGTGTAAAATGTGGACTGCTAAACATCAGGTCTCTTTCCTCCAAATCTCTTTTAATAAATGAACTAATTGGCGACCTTAATATTGATCTGCTAGCCCTAACTGAAACATGGCTTTGGGAAAATGATTATGTTAGACTAAACGAATCTACACCATCAAGTCACATGAACT
Organism: Periophthalmus magnuspinnatus; assembly: GCF_009829125.3. NCBI lineage: Eukaryota > Metazoa > Chordata > Actinopteri > Gobiiformes > Gobiidae > Periophthalmus > Periophthalmus magnuspinnatus. The sequence continues at coordinate 10,316,110 of NC_047145.1, read as the reverse complement.
TTCAGAGTGCCCGGAGCACAGGTCGAGGTGGTGGTGTGGCCGTCATCTCTCATTCCAGTCTAATTCTCAGCCCCAAACCCAACTATACATACCTCTCCTTTGAAAGCCTCACACTCTCCATTATGTGCCCCAATTGGAAAAACCAAAAAGCTATTATATTTATAATAATTTATCGACCTCCTGGTCCATATGCCGAGTTCCTGACAGAGTTTTCTGATTTCATTTCAAGTTTAGTTTTGAATTGGGAAAGGATTGTCATAGTTGGAGATTTAAACATACATGTAGATAACGGCAGTGATTGCCTCAGTAATGCTTTTGGCGCGCTCCTGGATGGGATCGGTTTCACCCAGAGTGTGAATAAGCCGACTCACTGTCACAATCACACTCTAGATCTTGTTCTAACCTATGGTATTGAGATTAATGATCTAATTGTCCTTCCTCAAAACCCTATACTCTCTGACCATTTCTTAATTACCTTTCAATTTATACTAAAAGACTATCCAGCCCCACAGAAAAAAACTATAATGAAAAGAACATTATCAGATAAATCGGTTACAGAGTTTAAAGAAATTATTGAGCCATTACTAAAAGATATGTCATGTGACAATGAGAATAATTTTAATCCAATTGTCACTGATCAATTGGTTGACAGAACAATGCTCACCTTAAAATCTGCTCTCGATGTTGTAGCTCCGCTAAAACAGAAAAGCATTAAACCAAGACTTCCGGCCCCATGGTACACGTTACAGCTCAGGACACTCAAACAACATGTAAGACGCACAGAGAAGCTTTGGCGCCGCTCGCGCTCTGAGCAGTCTCTGAAGGCATGGAAGTTCTGCCTGCTCACTTATAAGGCCGCTCTGTGGAAAGCCCGAACCAGATACTATTCAAATCTAATAGAAGTAAACAAAAATAACCCCAGATTTCTGTTCAGCACTGTAGCCAGGCTGACAAACTCCCACACTGCTAATGAATCTCTTATCCCCTCGAACATTAGTTGTGATGACTTTCTTCAATTCTTCGATTACAAAATGACAACCATTAGAGACAAAATCAACAAAGCTACTCCTAAAATCAGCTCTTAGCAAATCCAGTCTGTAATACCAATATCCCACATAGATCCTCTAATAATATTAGATAAATTTACTCCTGTTGATGAGGTGGAGATTACCTCAGCCATCATGTCGTCCAAACCATCAGCCTGTTTGCTCGACCCTATTCCAATCAGACTCCTCAAAGAAGCCCTCCCCCTAATAATAGATTCCATCCATAACATAATAAATATGTCGTTAGAAAATGGCTACGTTCCTCAGTCCTTTAAGTATGCTGTGATTAAACCCCTTTTGAAAAAACTAACCTAAATCCTGATGAACTAGCCAACTATAGACCTATCTCTAATCTTCTCTCAGAATGCAGGACTCTTAGTGGTTCCTAGAGTGTCCAAAAGCACGGTGGGAGGGAGAGCATTCAGTTACCAAGCTCCTGTGCTATGGAATCAACTCCCTGCTGATGTTAAACAGGCCCCCACAGTCTCTGTATTTAAGACCAGGCTTAAAACCTTCCTCTTTGGTATAGCTTATGACCAGGTTACTTAGTGAGGGAGTTAGGGAGGATAAGATAGGGAGGATAAGATAGGCTGCAGTAGGAGAAAAATAGCTGGGGGAAGTATGGCAAACTGAGCACTATCCTCTGCTTCCTTCTATTTTCTCATCAGCAATGCTATTCACATGTTGTCCCCTGTCCCACTCCCCCTGTGGAGTGTAACTCTTTCAGATGCCCCGATGACAGCTGGACCCTCTCCTCCTCCCCGCCTGGCCCTCCTCCACACGCCTCCCTCTCCTCCTCGCCTGGTCTTCCTCCTCCTCGCCTGGCCATCCTCCTTGCCTGGCCGATTTTTCTTGTTTTGTCTGATTTTTCCTGTTGTTTGATTTTCCTGTTTGTTTTTGTGTGTAGGCAGCACGGTGGCTGAGTGGCAACACTCATGCCTCACAGCAAGAAGGTTTGGTTCGATCCCCGGGTCGCCCGGGCCTTTCTGTGTAGAGTATTGCATGTTTCTCCCCGTGTCTGGATGGGTTTCCTCCGGGTACTCCGGTTTCCCCCATCAACCAAAACATGAACGTCCTTCAAGACAACTGTTGTTGTGATTTTGGGCGTTACAAAAATAAAACAAATTGAATTGAGTAAAGTCTACAAGTGACAAAAGCTTTATGTTGACATTATGAGATGATCTGAATGTTTGTGTTTCTTGCATCAGATATGATTTAGTTTTTCTGTTTTTGAGTCTATTGTTGTGGAAAAATTACAGTTGTAGATGAAAAGTAATCCATTTACAAAGCTTGGTGAGTTTTGCAATACAGGAAAAAAGGTTTATTGTTTGTTGCAGCAGATACAGACAGGACAGGGCCCAGGCCTGCCCTGGACACAGCCCGGTAGCCTCCCGCCCTCTCCCCCAGTTCCCCTCTCCCCTAAGTCCAAGTCTCAACAACCCAACCAACCACCCACCCACCAGCCACCTCCCCGAGCATCTGAGCTCTGACTATTTTATACCAGAATGACAATGCTACATACATTTCAAAGCAGAGTGACTTTGTTTCACACCCATATGATAATGAACTTTTACACTTAGACAGGTAGAACAACAGTGAGTTTCTTGTGGGATGGAGACAGAGCTTCACACATGTTAATGTCTCGTCTGGGTCTGGCAGACTGACACAGATGAAATGCTTTTTAAATACACAACATGACTATACTTAAATTTCTATCACACTTTCTCCCTTTTGATTATTCATTAATCATACTTCATAAACAATCATCACAAACAGAACATGCACAAAAACATTCATTATTGTGGATCCAAAACAGATCCATTATTGTTGACTGAGATGGAGGGAAATTCAACAGTTCATTGTTGTGTTCAGTTCAGTTTGTCCTTATCCAATATGATTTGTAGTCAGACAGTGACTGCTGTTTTAACATGATGGTGGCGGTGTTCAGTTAAATCTTTCCCATCACCTGTCCTCTGTCCCTTTGTCCTCCCTCTGACCACACATGGTTGTTCTCTCCGTCCGCACGCAGCTTGGCGTCTCTCTGGCCGCAGCTCGTCTCTGGAGTTGTCCTTCAGCCCATGTGTCGATTTCAGGGCTGAGGTTGGGGACACGAGGAACAGGTCGAGTTCTTCTGAGTCACATGAAAAGAAGTGAATAGCTGAATTTTTCTGAAGTTTTTCTCTGGTGACATTGAAACAGAAGAATGGTTTTAATGATGTAGGTCTGATTCAGTCCAGGAGAAGACCATGTGTCCTCCAGCTCAAGAGATGTTTTTGTTTCAAGTCCAGGTGGAAACTTATCCCTGGCTTCAGATGTTGTCAGGTTACAGGTCTTATAGTTAATGGAACAGTCTCTAAATGATAACACCTTTTTCACACAATCCAGTTTTAAAAACTAACATTACATTTGTAATATCCCCCCTTTGACACATTTATATATCTATATATACATGTGTCCGTCTGCAGTGATGCGGTCGCTGTATCGGTCCGTTGTGGTAAAGAAGGAGCTGAGCCGGAAGGCGAAGCTCTCGATTTACCGGTCAATCTACGTTCCTACCCTCACCTATGGTCATGAGCTTTGGGTAATGACCGAAAGGACAAGATCGCGGATACAAGCGGCTGAAATGGGCTTCCTCCGCAGAGTGGCCGGGCGCACCCTTAGGGATAGGGTGAGGAGCTCGGTCACACGGGAGGAGCTCGGAGTAGAGCCGCTGCTCCTACACGTTGAGAGGAACCAGCTGAGGTGGCTCGGGCATCTGCTTAGGATGCCTCCTGGGCATGTCCCACCGGGAGGAGGCCCCGGGGAAGACCCAGGACACGCTGGAGGGACTATGTCTCTCGGCTGGCCTGGGAACGCCTTGGGGTCCCACCGGAGGAGCTGGAGGACGTGTCCGGGGTGAGGGAAGTCTGGGAGTCCCTGCTTAGACTGCTGCCCCCGCGACCCGGCCCCGGATAAGCGGAAGAAAATGGATGGATGGATGGATATACATGTGTCAATTTTGGCTTAGCTGTCTTCTGCTGCAAGAGAACAGTCAAATTACTGTAGCTGAAATAAACATTTTGTGAAGCCCAAAACTGTTATTGGTTAGTTGTTAGTGTTGTTAGTGTGTGATTATTTCATAGGAATATGTAAAGAAAAAAAGAAGAGAAATTATGCAACATCTTCTGTAAAAAAAAAAAAATTATTAACGAAATCACAGGCGCTTAGTCGTCAAGGATGGTCAAGTCAGTCAAGTCAGTTTGGATTTGTGATCACTACCTGCTTTGATTAGGCCTTCATTTTGTTTTTAAGAGAGCTCTTTAACATTTTTGGGAATTCATGGAAGAATTCAGTTTCTTCTTTCTAATTACAATTGAGGAGGGTTTTTTTGGTACCAGCTGGACTTTTCTTAGGACATGTTTGTCATTAAACTCACTGCAATGATGAGGCAGAAAAGGAAATATAAAGAAACAAAGAAATGTAGACAATGAGTAGATCAGTTGAAACTGCATCCTGTCATTTTCTTGTTGACACAGTTTACAATGGTTTAGCTGTTACACACATATTTTCTGATGTCACATATTTCACACCACACAGTTTGGTTGATCAGGTCTAAGGACACACAAATGTACAGTTCACTTCTTGTGTCACGCTCTGTACTTAACCATTTTCTTTCTTTTCTTTTTTTTCAGATTTTTTTCCCCCGTTTTTTTTGTTTCTCTTTTTCATTTTTTCTCTTTTGTTTCTTTACTGTTTTTTTTCTTTTTTTCACACTTAACATTGCGAGTGAATTAGAGCATACTATTGACATTACGTACATTTACATTTGTCTGCATTTTGCTATCACATAATATCTTCATTCTTCTGAATTTACTCTCCCTCATGAAAAAGGTTCATCTGTCCTTACACAGGGATTCTCACCCTTTTGCCTTTTACCAGTTAGTAACCCTAGATAGGAGTTTCACCTAGTGACTGTTCGCTAAATAGCAGGGACTTTCACCCATTTGACTGTTTACTAGCTAGTTACAACTAGAGGGTAATTTCACCCATGACTGTTTGGTAGTTAACTGTAATGACTCCTAAACCTCACTCTGGAGAATAAATTCAAGTATGTCCCAATACTAGATATTATACAAAGCAAAAAGTAGCACAACTAAACCCGTGCACCTTTAAAATGCAGAGGGCTTATGGCGTAGAGGGCACTCCCGTCTCCAATGTCCAACTTGACAACAGATGAAACAAGGTTTATTGAAAAATCTTCTCTTGTTCTTTCGATGGGCTCTCCTCCCATATTTGCTCTGCTTATGTGTTGGCTGATGAGTCTGTAGTTGTCTATGTAATTGTGAATTCACTCAGTGATTTTCATGTTGTTGGGTCTTATTGTACATAGTCACTGCTGACATATGCAGTTCTTTCTGAATTCTTTCTTGCTTCATTATTTTCTTTCTGTTTAGCTGTTCATATGCATGTGTGGCGTGTCTTTTCAGTTCAGTTAGGCGAGCACCATTCCAGCCAATGCAGGTTTTCTTCACAGCTGAAGAAATGTCTGTTTTTAGTCCATTAATGAAATAGTTACACAAATATGTTTCCCAGACATCATGAGTTACACCTATGTGATCAGGTCTTGTAAATCCACTGTGGGTGTTATATACTTCTGTTAAACGTGTGAGAAACTCTTCAGGGTCCTCAGTGTCTCTTTGTTTGCAGGATTGGATTTTGTCAGTATCGATAGAGGCAGGAAAGGCTTTTGTGATGGCTGTGCAGATGTTATTCATAGCTTCTCGATACAAAGCATTGGAGTCATGTTTCCAATCAACATGATTGCATCGCAGTTCAGTGTTTTGAAGTTGATCAGCTATTTTGTGCCATTCAGTAGGTTTCATTTTCAGGATTAATACTCTCCTTAGTTCTCTCATAGTAGGTTTGAAATCTTGACAAAAAGTGATAAGTTCTTTAGCAAAAGTCTGACCTGATGCTGTAGGATTGGGCAGATGTTGAGATGCTGCAGATATTTCAGAAGAAATCCAAGGGCGGAAAACTAATGTTGAACCTTGTGGACCAGAGACTTCAACCATTGGCATAGTGTACATTGTGTCTTCTTCAGCACAGCTCACTTTGCTTGTTTCCATCTGTATTTTCACGTGTCCATTACTGTCCTGCGGTGTAGAGTTATTTGGTGAAGGATCAGACAGACAGGTTGGATGGGGGTTGTTCAGATCTGGATCAAACTTCAGTACAGTCAACTGTTGAGACAAAGAGTTATGCGATTGGAGAAGTTTCAGCTCACACATTTCAGTTGCATCTTCAAAGAGAAGAGGCTTGTGCATAGTTTTTCTGATTTTGACTTCAGCTTCGTCTTTCCACATTTTTAAACATTCCTTGTAATTTTTGATGTTTTCAAATTTTTTTTTTTTTTTATCAAAAATGTTATTTTTTCTCTCATTTCGACTTCAATTTCACATAATTTGTTTTCCAATGCATGAAAATTTTTTAAACTGAATGCACCAAATTCTGAAGACTTCTTATCTCCATGTTTTCTTCTAATAAAATCAACGATGGGGCGTCCTGGAGGGGAAGACTCCCTTGAAGTTTTGCTCCCCATTTTAGATGTTTTAGCACTCGTAACTTCCAGTAGTCCCAAAAGTGAGGAAATCAGGAGTGGTGGAGAGCCATTGTTGCCTGGATTGTATTAGCAGCACGTTGTTAGGGCAACATGGTGGTACACACATGAGATTTTGGAGCCAAAAAGACTGAAAAGTTGTGAGATGAATCAAAAATGGTATAGGATCAGAACTATGGCCGTTGGGTATGTTTAGTTAAGCATTTGCATTTCCAAAATACATTCTCCTTTGATTTACCAGTCTTTGTAGATGAAGATACAAATGGAAAGAAGTCTATATTGGGAAAGCTCACCAAATAAACCTTGTTCGAATCCAGCGGTGGTGATCCAGGACAGAAACCAATGTCCATCCATGTTCTTCTTTGAAAGAACTGCATCAGGACAGAAACCAAAAGGAAGACAAAATCCCATCTTCACTGTGTTCTGGACGACCACTCGTGGATCCCACTTCTGACACCATTATTGTTGTGGAAAAATTACAGTTGTAGATGAAAAGTAATCCATTTACAAAGCTTGGTGAGTTTTGCAATACAGGAAAAAAGGTTTATTGTTTGTTGCAGCAGATACAGACAGGACAGGGCCCAGGCCTGCCCTGGACACAGCCCGGTAGCCTCCCGCCCTCTCCCCCAGTTCCCCTCTCCCCTAAGTCCAAGTCTCAACAACCCAACCAACCACCCACCCACCAGCCACCTCCCCGAGCATCTGAGCTCTGACTATTTTATACCAGAATGACAATGCTACATACATTTCAAAGCAGAGTGACTTTGTTTCACACCCATATGATAATGAACTTTTACACTTAGACAGGTAGAACAACAGTGAGTTTCTTGTGGGATGGAGACAGAGCTTCACACATGTTAATGTCTCGTCTGGGTCTGGCAGACTGACACAGATGAAATGCTTTTTAAATACACAACATGACTATACTTAAATTTCTATCACACTATCCTTTGAAAAAAACTGATTTTGTGCTTTAATTAATGTTTTGTCCTTCAAATTAAAATAAAATTCAGATGTTACGTCTGATACTCTTACTTGAGTAGTGGTTTTCCAATATACTTTTTTTCTCTTACTTGAGTAATTGAGTGATTTCCTGGACTACTACTTTGTACTTCTACTTGAGTAATATTATATAGAAGAAACATTACTCTGACTGGAGTACAATGTTTGGCTACTTTAGCACCCCTGCTGGACTTTGGCCTTGTTTTGAATAGACATAGTTCTGGAAAAGCTGTTGTTTTTGTTCTTGTTCATGGTAAAATAAAGAGTTTTTCAGTCGTAGTGAAATGAGGGAACAAAACATTTACTTCAGGCTTTTGGAACTACTTTCGAACACTAACCCTGGGTATTTGACAGTTATTTGTTGGCTTAAAATATAAAACTTTAAAATTCAATATGTGAGTGATGTTTATTGATTATTCTTTGTGAATTTGTTTATTTTAAGTAAAGTAACAGTGTTGGGTGAAGTATTTCAGTCTCACAGTATTTGGAGTTGTAATATTAAATTGTGTGGTTGAAGTAGTTGTTGTAGCATTAATAGTGCATTAGATAAAATAAAACACATTTATTTGCAATACATTTTTGTATTTTTATTTTGCATTGAGTTGAAAGTCTCATGAACGAGTGGAGACTTAGTTATTGGTCTGGAAGGATCTTCAGTGGGTCCAGCCATTCTGGGCTGCTTTCCTGAATGTTCTACTTTTTTTGTAATGGTTTTGCTTGTAGACCGTCTCCTGGACCATTCCTGTCCTCTTCGGGTGGTTCTTCTGGAAGTTCCTTTTGTCATATTGCCCTCTCCTGGCCCTCCACTTGCTACTTCTCCTGGGACCTCGGACAGTGTGTCCAGTAGTTTCCTGGAACCTCACGCTCCTGTCTTGGAGGGGGTCCTGAGGTTGGACTTTGACGACCAAATCTCTGGGCTGAGCAGGTCCCTGTGGAGGCTGAGGCTGTCTGTGCTGAGGCTGTCTGTGCTGAGGCTGAATCTGTTGAGGCTGAATCTGTTGAGGCTGAGCAGGTCTCTGTCTGGATGGGTTTCCTCCAGGTACTCCGGTTTCCCCCATCAACCAAAACATGAACGCCCTTCGAGACAACTGTTGTTGTGATTTTGGGCGTTACAAAAATAAAATGAATTGAAAAAACAGAATGAAACCCTTACCGAAGATCTGCCATTTTGTTTTGTCAGTATGAAAACTAAATCAGTAAAACATGGATTTTTTCTGAAAAGAAGCAGAGCATAAAATATTATTCCAGTTATCAAGTGGAGTGCTACTAATTAGATCTAGTTTTTAAAAGTATTAGTTTGACCAGTTTGTCTGTAGATTGAGTAGAGAACTTGCATTTCCCAATTTTCAGTCATACTATTGGGCTGCTCACATTCACAAACTTTGCTATTGATTGAAATCTCCAGACTCTCCTTGGTGCAAATTGGAACTTTTGTCTTGTAGAGCATCTTCTATTTCAGATGTATTTTTATCCTCAATATCTACAAAACCCTCTTTATTCACTGATAATTAAGTTGTTCTCAACGTACTTAAGATCTGGTACCAGATAAGATGGCCATTTTCATCTGCTTCCTCCCAAGGCCCATCAACCAACAACCATTTATTTCCTCCATCTCTTCCTGACAATTTTTTTTTTCCTGTTTGGTACAATAGTGGTAACATCTGGTGTGTTTGATACTTTAGTCTGTCTTTCTCAAATTTAACCTACCTCATACTCTTTTTTTAGCTATTTTCAGGTCCATAATTTTGTTTTTCTTATTTCCCGTCTGTACCTCCTGCACAGTCTTGGGAAAATTTGTTCTCACATAATCCGTGTCAGAGAGGATTGATATCAAAGATGTATGACTTTATTCTGTTATTAAAAGACCCATCCAGAATCAAGATTAAGAATGCATGGGAAAAGCAGTTGGGAATACTGCTGAGTGAGGATCTCTGCGATGACGCCATTGATAGAATACAATTTATTGTGTTCGTCTTGGTCTTATGCAAGTTAGAAGTTTTGGATACGGTGCATTTTCATGATAAATGGGCTCACCTTGTCAACTTAGATTTTTTTTTTTTCTTTGCCCTACTCTTCATAGTTATTGGTCTAGTGACGTCATCACTATGTCAACTGTTCATATATGGCGGGTATTTACATATCTTGTATTTTGTACAATTGTATCACACTGTTTGTGTACATTTTAAAGAAAAACTAAATAAATAAATAAATAATAGCATATAAAATAGATAGGATCTAGTGATGACGAGAGAATCCAACAGGGGAGGGTTGGCCAGTCTAATTACAAATGGTAAGTTTAAAACTCAATGTTTTTCCATTAGAGCTTCGTTTTGATTTTACAACATATCAAAGGTAGAGGTAGACTTGATTTAGTCCTGTTCTAGTCTTGGTTTAGTTCCAGTTCAGTCCCAGTTTTGATCCATTGTCTATTTGTGTGAACTCACCTTTAAGGGAGATCATTCAAATTCCACACAGCACCACACACACAGGACCTTCTTGCGAGGCAGGAAAGAATTCAGCAACCAACCAAGTTGCTTGGTTACACAACAGTTAGTCATACGTTGCATGGAACATTCACAGTACCTGAACTGACAAACTTTGTAAGGTAAAACTTTATTGAAGGACACCATTTAAAAGGTTTGCGCAATACACAATAAAGTTTTGGCCAAGGGCAGAGAAATGTATCTCTCAAAGCGGCAAATATGACATTCTCTGTCATTTTCACACCAACTCATTTGAATATTTAAGCACCGAGTAGTCCTACTAGCAAAACCGGCATCAATGAAAAAAAACAAAAAAAACATTTGCCTGTCTTGGTGGAGAAGTAGTTGTAGCTTAGTAGAAATAGCCAAATACACAAACCCTACATTCAAAGATTACATCTTAACTTAGCACATATACAACACAGAAATGTCAATAACAACACAAAATATACAATAAATAAATCAGAGAGCAAAAAAGTTTAAATTTTGAAGTGTTACTAATTTTGACTGTAAGGCATTTCAATTTTCAAATGTGTTTACGTATTAGACTCTACAGTAAGGTCAAAATTAGCAATAAATTGTGAAATCATGTGTTTGTGCAGTTCCAACAATTGTGCCTTTTTTTTTTTTTTGCTTATTCTGTAAACGTTTTTGTACTTTTTGTAACATTTTTTATTTTATTTTATTTGCTGGTGGTATGTCACATGTTGTACATAAAGGACAGTTGGTGTGTGCTATGAAAAAGTGACAAAAAATTCCCAAAATGTCCGAATTCTTCAGTGGTGCCGGTATAACAGCTTTAAGTTGCGTAGTTCATCCATGAGAGCTTTGTTTTGGTCTTCCAACAGGGCAACGCGGGTTTCCAGACATCTGACATACTCCTTTTTCTTGCGTCGGCATTCCCTGGCAGCCTCCCTAAACACACACACACACAAAAAATTGCATTCTCTTAAAGTGCAAATGTCAGGTTTTCATGTTTTTCTAATTAATCGTAGATAGTAGAGTGATGAGGCAGTTTGTAGAAAAAAAGTTGGAGAAGAAAAGTACAAAAATACAGGAAGTACTTCTACCAATGTCATCCAAAATTCCATCCAAAGTGCAGGGATAATTTACAAACAAGGAGGGAATTTTTCTTGCTGTTTAAACACTGATTTAACAAAATAAAGATGTTGTTATTTTATTAGTTAATGAAGAGTGTGAACATAGTGTGAACATCTGACACGTGTGGATCATTACGCTGCAATTTTTATTCGCTATATTTATCCAAAATGACTTAATAAAAGAAACATTAGAAAATGGCAGTGCCCAATAGGAGCTGATGTCGTCATAACATCATCACAATAAAGAGCCGCACAACTGTTGGCACCTCCTAGATAGATAGCTGCAGATCACAGTAGCAGATTTTCTTTTCTCCTTTGTACCAAAATGCTACTGAAAACAATCAGATTGTGAATGTAGGAGAATAATGATTACTCAAACACACATGAATCACTCTAAATACACTGTTGAGAGGGTAAATGAGAAGGGGAAACTATTATAATATAGTTAAAACCTTGATTCTGCATGTAAGTCTGCTTTAATCATAACTAGACCTTTATGATCGCTGTAGGTAACAGTTAAGGAATCACCTCTACATATACGTCAACACATCTGCTGCCTATGCCTAACCAGGAAGTAAAATTATGAACTTCACCAAAATAAAAAGTACAAAAAATAGGCAAGATTTTAAGTAAAATCTTAAATATAATGAGATAAGAAATGTTTTAGTGAAAGAAAAGTCTAACCTGTCATATGCATTTTAAATTCCAGTGCACAATCAATCATCAAATCGTACATCACAACATCATAAAAAGTCAGTAAACAAAGTCTGACAATGTTGCAGCATGTTGGGAGTAGTACTTGCAGGATTACTTTAGATGCTAGATGTACAGTATTGCGTAACTGTAGAAAATAGTAACATATGAAAAGCATATAATAAGTAATGGTCTAACGCATGACATGACACAGTGTTATTACAAGTTAAACATGATCATGTGGTGTCATAATAATCATAGGTCATTTCTGATTTAATTATGCACTTACTGTTTTAGCATAATTTTAGCATGTTGTGTAATACTTTTAATGGAAGGTTTCAAAATGACATTAAAGTTAAGGTATTGATACTTTGTGGCTGTTGTCATCAATATTCTCTGGGGTGTGAAGCTAACTAGAGTCACTGTTCTGTCTGAAGCCCATTACCCAAGTTACACCTTAATCAGAGCTTTGATTTAACACAATCTGACCATAAAGAGCTGATTTAGATGGAACTACAACAGGATGATTCCTCTCAAATAACATTACAGTCATAAGCTAGCTAGCATTCATGATAAATATATGATGAACAAATCCTACTCTAAGCAAATGCTGTGTAACAGTATATATTGTGTTAAATCCATGGCTCTAATACTTTTGCACTAATAATTTAAGTCTTGTAATAAAAATAATTGTTGGCATCAGAAAATATGGCATTTCTCATTTCTTTCACTTTCCACTTGAACGTTTGCATTGTCACATGCCCTCTGCTGGCAACAATGTCAATGAAATATAGGAGCATTGTTATTGTCAACATAATTCTCACAAATACCACATTAATCAAAGCTCAGCTGCACTGGCATATCTAGTTTCAAAACTTGTTGTTTTCTGTGAGTTTGTATTTGTTTTATCCTTTATTTCAACAGGATTGTTTCATTGAAATTTGGAATTTTGTTTTCTGAAGAGTACATGTTTTTTAGAGAAAAACTCAACACAGGCACAAGTCTCCACCATCTAAGGCTGGTCAAAATGACAAATGATGATTTTTCACGCTCATATTGTTAAATCTTAATTTTTGATCAGATTTTTATAAAAAATAAAATAAAATAATAATAATACATTTCTTCCTCCAAAGTGAATTCTGACAGTTGCCTGTAGACCTCTCCATTAAACATCTTTTTGCAGCTGGACAAGAGTAGACCATCTGTTCTATGTGCAAAGCAGAGGCAGTGTACCTGTTCTTCATGAGGCGGATGGCCCGCTTGTGGATTGCATCCTCCGTTAGATGTTTGGAGTCGTGTGCACTGGTCCCCTCCTCGCTCTGGCAGAAGGAGCTAGTGGCAGGGTTACGCAGGTGGTGGGCAGACAGGTCACTGGCAGTGCCTAGAAATCACAACAAGAGAAGACATTTTAATAATCTTTTGAATAAAGTCATCAAAACAAATAAAGTAGTAGAAATTGATAATAGGTTTATGTCAGCTGCGCGATATTATATCATATAACTTTTTTGCCTCTTTGGACTCTGGAATATTCCACAGTATGGTATCTTCTATCTTGAATATATATAGTCACAGTTTATTTCATATTTCCTTGCATTCTTACTGTGCGCAGGTTTGCTTCTCCACAGATCAGACCTGTAACCTGGCCTTGTGGTCACATGGTCACATTTTTATACAGCACTTTTCCACCTTCAAGGCACTCAAAGCACGACTTATGGCGTCACTTGCTTGTTGCCACAGAGACACATTTACTCTGGAACATTCCAACCAAAAACATCTCATCTCCATGCTGATAAGTATGTGGCAGACCCTTCACCAGAAAAGTTACATAGTGCACCAGACAAAGTTATAGGTCAGATCTGTGGAGAGGTGGGTCCACTCACAGTAAAAATGCAATGTGGGAACTTGTTTAACAGCACAAATCTGCACACCTTTGTAGTTAGACTGTGCTAAAACAAAGCTTAGATTAAAGCCCAACTTGAATAACAGACCCTCAGACAGAGCAGTGTCTCAAGTTAGCTTCACCCCCCCGAAGTTTTAATACCATAAGCTCAAGGGTATCAATTAACCCCGGGCTAAGCTATCATACACCCACACTGTCAAAACTAACAGACAGCTTTATTCCCAATCTTCTGTCATATTCAGTTACATATTATACAAACAAATTCAGTAACAAGATCAAAGTGGTGGAGAAAGTGCTCCGGCAGCAGCTCCCACAGTGTGACTGGCTGACGTCAATGTATATCAGCCCGGCACACACACATTTACATGTGTCTGTGTGTATCTGTGTGTATATGTGTGTGTTCCAGGAAAAGGGCAGTGACGTCAGTGCTGCTGCTGCTATGCGCTTGTGAGTGGGCAGTGATCTCAAGCATTTCACAGAGAGAGACAGAGAGAGAGAGAAAGGGAGAGGGGCAAACAAAGAGGGAGAGAAGGGGGGGGGGGGGGGGGGGGGGGGGGGGGGGGGGGCAGAAATGATTTGATGAAAAGGTACATGTTGCCTCAGTCACGTGTGATATTGATACAAAGCACCATGGTGAGTGTTGTTCATGGCTCTAAAAATATTGTGCAATGCGTAAATAAAATCTCTTAAGTTTGTGATTAGGGTTGTCAAAAGTATCAAAAATCAGACACTAATTGATACAAAAACTAGTATTGAAACTAAATACTCATTTGAGCAGGTAAAAAAGTCACATTCAGAGGACAGAAATTAACCTGATCTTGAGCTGTATCAAAACAAGTATAAACCCACATAATCTAGTCTACGCCCATGGACTATTATGGAACCTACCTGGACAACTGAGGGATTACACAGGTATAAGGAATTATTATCATCGTGGTATCGGAATCAGGTTTGAGTATTGAGTCTATTCCATAGTATTGAAATCAAATTTAAAATGTAAGTATTCTGACAACATTACCATGCAAACAACTGAAACTTTATTCTAAATTAAATATTAATAGGACAGTTAAAGGTACACTATGTAACATTTCTTGTTAAGGGCCCACCATCTACTTGTCTGCACTGAGATGTTATAGTTTTGCTTGAAATGTTCCACAGTATGGCATTAAACTTAAGCAGTTCACACCACCAGGCCAAGTTACAGGTTAGATCTGTGGAGATGCATGCCCACAACTCCACAGTATGATAGGTAATGCCAAACTGTAGAACATTCCAGGCACCCACCCCCCTCAATACACACACCAGAAAAGTAGTAGTAGTAGTAGTAGAAATAGTGCAGCTTTAATGTCAAAATAAAGTTCCTACCTGTGTCGCTCTCGTCCCCAGTGACAGCCATGCTCTGCTGTGTACTGCCCTGTGCTTTATGCTCCGACTAAACACTAGCACAGGCAGCAGCGCAGCTATGTGTGCAATTTACAATTAAAGCAATGACATCATCATGACATCACCAGGCTCTTGATGTCAACAGTGTGCTGGGCTCTGTCTCAGTATGAGTCAGGCAGCCCTCTGTTTGTCTTTTGGGGGGAGCTGCTAACTAGAAGTACTGCTCTACATGGACACTTTTAGACACAGGCTCAAGCAGAGAGTTTAAAAATATATGTTAAAGGTACACTATGTATCTTTTCTTCATGAGTGTGTTATTGCTTTGCCTGGAATGTTTCACAGTATGGCATTAAAATGATCTCTCTGCAAAAAGAGACAAAAAGATGACGCCACTAGGGACCCAAAAGAATGTATGTTTTTCCATCTATTTTATTCATGGGTTTCAGATTCTTCTTACATACAGCATTTTGAGGACTTTTTCCCAGTCAAATGAAATCATATATTTTTTTAAATTGTTCATCACTATGGCAACAGTACAGATTCTCATCATTTTGAAACCCATGGATAGAAGTATGGCTTCCTCAGCTGATGAAAAAAAGTAACATTTTATAAGATCTTTAAGGTTAAGGTACACACGCTGTAACTTTTTGGTGTGGTGTCTATGGAGATAGTATTGGAATGCAATTTTGTTTCACAGTTTGGCATTTAAAGTGCATTTGATAGATTAATATATTTTTTATTACTTGGTTTGGTGGCAAGGTATGTGGGGTAAATATTCATCATAATTTGGCATTAGTTAAGTGGCAGTTTGAGAAAAAGTAGAACAAAATATTGGAACACAGGAAGCAGAAGTGAACGCAATACCTCTACGTATGTCATCAACTGTTATCAACGCCATCTAAAATGCAGACAACTTATGCACAAGAAGCATGTTTTTATGACAGTTTAAACATTGATTTAACAAAATAAAGGCATCACTGATTTTTATTAGTCTAATCATAACTATTGTGTAATTTAGACAGGTTTGGACCCTTGTTATATTGCTAGGTAACATACGCCTATGTCATCTGCTGCCCATGTCCAACCAGGAAGTAATTTTAGAACCTTCACCAAAATGAAAAAAGAAAAAACTAGACAAGATTTTTAAGCAAAATCTTAAATATAATGATGTGAAATATGTTTTAGAGAAATGAGTTGTCTAACTTGTACACACTTTAACTTCTCTATACTACATTAATTCATTTACAGATGTTTTATTTATTTTTTATTTATTTAACATCTGCAGGCTAAGTTGGCCTGATGGTGTAACTTGCTTGGCTCCATTGAGATATTAGGTGCTAATGCTGTGAAACATTCCAGGCAAAGCAAGCTCTTCATGGAGACTAGCAGGTGGTAGACAGAGCTCTCCCAGAAATGTTACATAGTACACCTTTAATATGAACACAGTCATTTAGCCTTACCACTTCTGTTTCTGGGTTTAGGCCATGGTAGGTTGGGAGGTACCATAGCCACAGGTAGATTATACTGGGTCCCATTAGGAAGAAAGTGAATATATTCTGGCAGGCATGGATCTGAAACATATGGAAGAGCAAGATGTGGCTTTGTAAAGACATCATAAGCGCAGCATTATACAATCCGTAGTTTAAAATGAAGCTGGAAGACAGGTCAGAATTATTTGGTATAATTTGCTGTTTAACTGTAGATTATAGATTTATTGACATGTTTTTTTGGTTAATATCTCTGTAATTACTGAGCCAATCAACATGAAACAAAAACTGGCACAGAGTTTGAGCTCTTCTCTGTCAAAAGATAAATCATTTCCTCGCAAAAGCTTCAGCAAGTGGTGCCATTATTCAACTCCATTGACGAGATTGTCACCTATCCGAGGGTTTCAGAATGATACAGAATTAGGACCGTTGTGGTTGTGATAGCAATTCAGAATTTAAGCTAAATATTACATCTTTTGAATGAAAGTCCTCAAAATGTTGCATATAACAGGAAGTAGAATGTAAAACTACAATCCTAGATTTTCAGCGCGATTGATTTTAATTGTACATACCTGCTCCAATTCTGCAAATATTGCAGTAACTCGGAGACAGGCCACACTGGTACAGCATATTAGTGGGTCTATACACATGTGCATCTCTGCAAGGGATTTCCACAGGTGGCTGGGGCGGCACTTGAAAACAAAAAAAACAAAAAAAACGTTAAAAAGTATGTTACATTTATAGTAAAAGAAAATTTCAATTCTGTCAACTGGTCAAGAAGTTCTGGTCAGATTGCTGGTGGATACTGCCTTATATCTATCTGAAGGGAGGAGCTGACTACACTGAAACTAAGACACCTGTGTGTGAACCGTTTCTGTTTGTTGCTAGGTCTTTTGAACTATAAGTGTGAACTGTGCCTGAGTCATATTTTGAATAATTGTTCAGACCCCTAATGGGTGCTCTCACACCTATTAGCATACTGACTAGCACTGTTGTTTTCCTTTTTTTGATTTAGGTCTGATTGATGGAGTTATAAATTGCAGATAAATGATGTCTTATATAAGGCAGTGTCCACCAGCAGTCTGACCAGAACTGAAGAAGCGGCTTGGATGAGCAGCGAATGTCTTTGCTCAAAAAACTGACAGAATGTTTGTTTTTTTTTTACAATGGATCATACCCGGACGACTGAGGGATTACATAGACATATAATGTTTAGTTACTGTGACAACATAAAAATACTATGCAGTGAGAAAAACAGCAGTCAGAAGAAATACAAAATATATTTAAATAAGACATTTTGAGGCTCTCCTGTTGTAGCAAAAAAACAAAGCTCTAAGTCTGAGTAACAGAGCTTCAGACACAGAGGTCCCTCCAGTTAGCCTCAATCCCCAAAGGAATGTTGATGACATCAGCAGGGAAGTATCAATAATGCTTACATTTTGCATACTTACTGTTGTGACTGTACTGTGCCTCATAAATAGGGCGTTGCTGTGGTGGACCCATTGCTGGGGCTGGTGGAGTTTCAATTTCATTCTTTATGAAAATTCTAGGATCCATTCTGTAAAACACATCGTAATATTAGTTGAAAAAAACTTTGTGATATAGTTACTAATAATAAGGTCTACTATGTTAATTTTCTGTAGGAGGTCTGCCACCCATTTGTCTCCATGGAGAAGCTATTGCTCTACCTATAATGTTCCACAGTATGACATAAAAAACTTTTATGTGCTATAAGTTGGCCTGCTGGCGTCCCTTACTTGAATCTGGGATCAGTATCCATAACATTTCCATGTTTGAGATGAGTAGTTCAGTTATTGATGGGTATCAGATTCCTGCAATACCGTATTCAACATTTTGAGGACAAAGAAGATATACTTTACATTAACTTTTCTATCTCTACAAAGACAAGCAGTTGATGCCACCTGATGGGTCAGATTTGTGGAGCCTCTCAATTAAGAATGCATGCATTTGAATGTAAAACATGTGATTGAATAAATGCTAGAAAGATAAATTTAATGCCATACTGTGGAATAATCCTGGCAATCCAAACCCAAGCAAAGTGATAACATGCAGTAGGGTAACCTCAACCAGAAAGAATTTAATTACAAATAGCAAAAAAGTAGAAAAGAGTGCATTTTTAATCAATCTCATTTTAAAAACAAAATAACACACAAAACAATCACGCCTCTCTCTATTCAAACAACAAAGAATAAGGTTACTGGCATATCCTGGCAATTGTTATGCGTGTGTCCAGATAGAATAAAAATAATAATCATTTGTTTAAAATTGTTTATCACTATGGCTACGGATGGTCCTAAATTTTCAGAATTCTGAAACCCATACACTTATCTTACAATTTATAGACCTACAAAATATGACTTTATAAACTGACCCCCAATTCATATGTAGAGGGTAAATTCTTCGCATAAATTACTAATAATTAATAATCATTAGCATTTCACTACATGTGCTAGCTGGAGTTGAACACGTTAACAAGACAACGATCACTTATTTGGGCTAGAAATGGAAAAAAGCACTCACCTGTAACTTGCAGAGGACACTGGAAGTATTTTCTGATGAACCCGCTCAAAATATTTCTCAAAAGCCATCAGCAAACCAGAAAATGTAATGTTAACTGTTTGAAGAATTTTGCTGTTGTATTAAAAAAACAACAAAAAAAACACTGGAATTATTCGAAAAGTTCTATGGTTACCGTTCATAACGTCAACGGCTGATAAAATTATCATTGTATCATCATTCTTTACATATGTAATTAATATTTAATTAGACATTTAAATAACATAAACGAGTGGACAATGTTAAAACATAATGCAATAATTAAAAATTTAAACAGAAATAATTAAGAAAAAACAACAACTAACTGGCTTCCGTAGTTTTGACCATACCATTCTGTATAAATGGGGGCTAATACAAATTCGTTACGCTTGTATCTGCCTTTTTGAAAGGATGCTGCTCTTTTCACATGTGATTTATTATTTCTAATACCAAACCTGTAGCTGTATGACTTCAACGTGATGTTTACGGCTTTATATAACAATATTACGCGGAACATAATGGTTGGTTCCAAAGACAGGACAGAGCCGTGAGACAAATCAAGCCTAGTGACAGCGGACAAACTAGACTTTTATTACAACTCTATTCCACACTAAGGTACGTGGCTCCCAAATGCACACGACTGGCCCGAATGACAGGTCGGGTTCGGACTGCAGTATCAGGCCCGCTGTTGTTGTCATCGCCTCAAATCAAACTGCACAGAAGATGACCATTTGCTGAGCTATCGTTAGCCATCATACAGTTAGCAGCTAGCAGATGCCGGAAAACCAATGCAAAAGAATAGGGAAACCTGTTAGCATGCTAGCCCGCTTAGCTCATTAGCCACACAGCCTATTTTGGGACTGGCATTCCGCTAGCTGATAACTTTGCAGGTTTATATTGTTACAGTAGAAGCAATGTTGGAGCTGTGAGTTTGAAACATGACTTTTTGCTACAGTAAACATGTGGGATATTGTAGTAACAAATCCAGATATTAGCAGAATGAGTGTTGCCATAGTTTCTCTGACGTGAAATCAGCTGCTAGAAGTCAGGCCCAATTTCTGATGAGGAAGATCCTTTAATCGGTGTTTTGCTTTTGTATAGAAGCACAGTGTTGAGCAAATGTCACTATGTAATGTTATAGTTTTGATGTTTGAGTCCTATCCTAAACATATCTGTAAAAGCACTAGATGTTCCAGTTTTAAAGCCATTTCCCTAATCAATGTAGTTCAATAGATACATTTAATTGTTATAAATTGTATTTATTTATAATTAAATGTAATGTTTGAATAGAAATATACAGTCTATAAATATGCTCTGTCTACTAAAATAGCTTTTCCACATGAAACATAAAAATATATTTTGTTGTTGCTGCTAATGTAAACACTGTAAATGCCTGTATCATTATGATTTTAATTTGACTTCAGTTAAATGTTTAACTTTGGCTAATAAAACATTTTCAATTGTATTACATCTGATATTGTTGTATTTGTTTTTTTTTTTTCTTTTTTAGGTGTGAGGGCAAATTGGACGATGTCCCTAAAGCCACGGGTGGTGGATTTTGATGAGACATGGAACAAGCTTCTCACGACAATCAAGGCTGTAGTGATGCTCGATTATGTGGAGAGAGCCACCTGGAATGACAGATTCTCGTATCCTTTACATGCTACTGTTGAGCATACATGCTTGTATGTTACTTTAATACTTTAATATGTTACTTTTGTGATTTGTTTCACTGCACTATATGAAAAGTAAACTCATCCATGACCACATTTATTCTTAACTTGACTCCCAGTGACATTTATGCCTTATGTGTTGCATACCCTGAGCCCCTGGGTGAAAGATTATATACAGAGACCAAGGTCTTTCTTGAAAACCATGTCCGACAGTTGTACAAGGTAAAATATGTGAGTTTATGGCACAATACTGTGTGAGCCTTCTGCTTTAATGTAGTATTTGTACTGTACCTTTTTAGAAAGTCCTGGAGTCGGAAGAAAAGGTTTTGGTTATGTATCACAGATACTGGGAGGAGTACAGCAAAGGAGCCGACTACATGGACTGTTTATACAGGTAGCATTTTTTTTTCCAGAAAAGTGTCTTGTTGCTCAACAGTTATATATCATAGAACGTAATTGTTAATGTATGTTGGAGTTTTAGAGTGCATGGGTTCACTGGGTGCAAGATAACATTTACACTTAAATACTGTTAAGGAAACCTGTGAGATGCCAACAGACACTGCCCGATTTACTCCAAATCAATGGGCTCTTGGATAGAATTTCTATTTTTACGCTTCTGTCTCACTCAGCATAAATCTCCTCCTGTAATTTACAATGTCAGTATCCCTTAGAGATCCAGACAAAAGCTCTTAGCTTAGTGGCATTGTCTGGCTTGTTTCTTGATATAGACCAAATACAAAGGATGTGTTGACGGAACTCTGTGCCAAAAAACGCAGTGCTTTTTAGTATTTGAGCATGTTATCAAAAACCCATGTTACCTATACAAATTAAATATGTCATTAATACTTAATAAGCCCCATCTCTGGTCGGACAAAAATGATGAGAAGGAATGACCCCATCAGGCAATGACTGTCTCCTGGTTTTGTAGAACTTTTGATTGCCTGGAAGCTTCAAATCATCCATTACCTTTTTCTATGTGAGTTTATATTCTTGGCAACATATATTATGAAATCTGTATGTTTTAACAGGTATCTCAACACTCAGTTTATCAAGAAGAACAAACTAACAGAAGCAGACATACAGTACGGTTATGGTGGAGTGGATATGAACGAACCACTTATGGAGATTGGAGAGGTAACCATGTCAACCTACAGTTTAATAATTGAAAATGTACTTTATACATATGTTGTTTTTTGTTTTCTATAGTTGGCGCTTGATATGTGGAGGAAGCTAATGATCGAGCCCCTTCAAGCTGTCCTCATCCGGATGTTACTGAATGAAATAAAAAAGTATATTATTTTGTCTTAATACTATATTCCAACTTACTTTAGCCTAAAGTACTATTGTGTTGCTTAGTGATCGTTGTGGTGAGAATCCCAACCAGAAGGTAATCCATGGTGTCATCAACTCCTTTGTTCATGTTGAACAGTACAAAAAGAAATTTCCACTAAAAGTGAGTACATAGGACTAGGCTTATACTCGCATATTAAAAGAAGGAAGCTCTGTGTGCTAATTTTGGTATTTCTTTTTGTTTCAGTTTTACCAGGAAATTTTTGAGGGGCCGTTTCTGATAAAAACAGGAGAGTATTACAAGCAAGAAGCTTCAAATCTGCTACAAGAATCTAACTGTTCACAGTATATGGAGAAGGTAGGTAGAACACTTGAACAAAAATGCATTATGTTCTTGTATGTGTAGATAGTATAGTGACACGAGTTTTAAGTCTGTTTAGCGAATGTTAAATCAATTTGGGCAAATAGACATCTTCGTGCATTAACAGGCCTATACCAAATTTCTCCTGTTGTCAGAGAGGGACACAAGAACAAAGTTGGAAATTAAACTGTTAGCCATGGTCATTAGCTCTCACCACCCTATCTACGTGCCCCTAATCTTCACTTGCAAGACTTTTCCTGCAAGTTTTACATGCACAGAAATGGGGATAAGCGTGACATATGGATTTGCAATTAATAAACATGATTTCTTATACAATGCATACGACACACAACCACCAAATATTGCCCACAAGTTAATGTTTTAAAAAATATACTCTGATGAAAAAATTATTTTCACTCTAGGTACTGGGCTCTTAAAGAAGAACTAAATCAACACGGTTTTGACCATGTTATGATGGTTCCCTAATCATTAACTCTCAAAATATTTTTGATTTATCTATATTCTCTTGCAGTCTGAAAATTCAATAGTTTTTTAATATACTGCTCCGTACTTATTGTGCTTTTCCATTGCATGCGTCAGTTTTTTTTACCAAAAACTGTCATGCATATAAGGTTCAACAGCCATTTTAGCACAATACATTTTTTTTTATCAGCAGTTATTAAGCGATACATGTACCATAGATTATAACAAAAATACCCCAGAAAAGCATAATATGTCTTTATTTAAAATGTTATCTCAAAAAGGGATGATATGTTTGTGTTGTCCTGTGCAGGTTTTGGCCCGATTGAAAGACGAGGAGGTGAGATGTCGAAAGTACTTGCACCCTAGCTCTTATGCCAAAGTCATCCATGAATGCCAGCAGAGGATGGTGGCGGATCACCTGCAGTTTCTCCATGGAGAGTGTCAGAGTATTATCAGGCAGGAGAAGAGAGATGGTGAGTAGTCCCTCTCCTGCTTACAAATACACGGTGCTGGTACCAGTAGACGTGTGTCAGTTAAAGGATTGATTTTTTTATGATCTTAAAAAAACGTGCAAAACAGAACTAGTTCATCTTAAACTGTTTGCAGTGGTCCAAAGTTATTATTCACTTACCTTATACATTCTGAGCATCCTAATTCTTCTTTTTCACAACTTTGAGTGGAGTTTAATAACAACTAGCATGCTAATTGCACACTTCCTAATTCTGTTACAATAAAACATTTTGTGGATGCAGTGGATGCAGACAGTTCACAGTTGACTTATTTTGACATCTAGCACTGCTTATACAATATATCTGTACTGGGGCATACAGGCCCTTTTAATTATGGGATTTTTGGAAGATTCAATGAATCCGATTTTTTCATTTTTAGAATGACTCAACAATTAAAATTTTTTCTTTAGTATTTTCTCTTTCATTTTTGTCTTTACCACATTAGTTTACAATCACCTGCACAGGTGTGAACAATCAGAAAGAAATCAGATACACACAGATGTAACTGTTTATATGATGTTTCAGTAATCTGATAACTCCAGAAATCAGATAATGATATGATTTTTGATGTGCATGTAAACCTAGCCTTTGTTGTTCTGTGTTGCAGACATGGCTAACATGTACACTCTGCTGCGCGCGGTGTCAAACGGACTGCCTCACATGATCCAGGAGCTGCAGGTGCACATCCACAACGAGGGCCTGCGAGGCACCAGTAACCTCTCTCAGGAAAATGTTAGTACTGCTAATATCTGATTTCTTCTTCAGTCAAGACCTTTCTGCAGATGATGTGGATACGAATGGAAACCAGAGCCAATCAAAACAATCAGATTTGGTTCAGGGAGTAAGGGAGTAAGGGGGAGGACACGCACATCCACAAGTGTGCAGAATCTGAGCAGGCAATACAAATTTTGGTTGAATAGCAGTTCAGATAAAAATAGCTGCAGATAGGACTGTGCAATGATACGTTTTATTATTATATTATTTTAATTGAGATCAGTATTCATTAATTTCTAATTGTCTGTGATCAGCTCAGTCTTTTTAAAGGAGTTGTGTTTTGTTTCATTTACACATTTTTAACACACAAACCCTGCATATTTAGGCTGAGATCTCTCAAACAGAAAACACTCTGTTCCACCTTGTGATGTCATGTGGTAATACAGGAAGCACCCCCTTGTGTTTTTGAACTCCATACACCTTCATGAGCATAATGTGGATGATTTCAGCCCTGGAATTGCCAATCCCTACTGAACTAAAGGTAAAAAGTAGCTGTTAACTTCAAAAATACCACTTTATGACATCGCAAGGTGGAAGAGTATTTTGAGCTTTGGAGATGTAGACAGACAATAAATACAGAATTACTTAAATATGTGTAAATAAAACAAGACACAACTCCAGGTATGTTTCTGATGAGATAACATTATGACAACATGCTATGGCTGAAAACTCAATTTTGTCAATTTTACGTTATATAGGACTTTCAGTGGAGAGGTTCACAGAAGAAATGTGACTATTTTTGGGTGAAATGGCAAGTTTTGTTTATGTTCAAGGTTTACATATTCAAAGCTTTTTGTATTTGAAATTTCAAAACAAGATTGGTCCATATGAGGGAAAACATTTTGGTTTGTTCATTGTTTTTAAATATTTTGCCCAGCCCCAACTTAAAAAACAAAAAAAAAACTTGCAAGGAAGCAACTCAAATTCAAACCTTCTCTGACGTATGTGAACACGGCATTTTAAAGCTCCATTCTGTGTGAAGGCAAATTGATTGTTACACTTACGTTAATGAAGGTGTAAGTGAAGGATGGTGTCAGAGTGATAAAGCCAGTAATTAACTGGTCATTATCCAAACTCTACCATTTCAGGTTTAAAGCAGCGGACTTTGGCTCTGGTTCCTTTTAGACAAGCATTGTGATTACATCTATGATTTAAGTTATAATAATAGGATTCTGTTCGTGGTTCACATTTTAAATACATCCAGAAGAACTGAAAAAAAGGCATACTAATACAAGAATCACATTTCAGCATATGGTTATACAAATCTTAACTACAGGTTTTGCAGTTTTTATGCAGAATAAGAATAAGTTTATGAAGGAAAGTATGGTAAACTGCAGCCTTTTGCTAATTTCGATATCGATTTGATTGCCATTAATCTAGCAGCCCTACTAGGTATGATCACTTATTATAAATCCAGCCTACCTTGTTGATTCCACAAATCAAAAATTGTTAACCCCTTATCCTAATAATATGACTGTTTTTTAAATGCTCCAGATGCCGACACAGTTTGTGGAGTCTGTGCTTGAAGTCCACAGTAAATTTGTACAGCTCATAAACACCGTTCTGAATGGGGACCAACATTTCATGAGTGCACTTGATAAGGTAAAGTCCCCTACACTCCCTCCTATTCCCCTTATACTTTCTTCCAGATCAGTGTTTCCCAACCTCCTTTGTCTTGAGTAGGTATGGACGATATATTAGTTCCAGTATAGGTATCGGCCAATACCAATTCCTTGATACCGATATTTTAGGGTGCTTCCCCATTTTCGGTGTCCCTTTTTGAACAGAGTAATATGTCAAAATGGAAATAGAAGAGTGTTATATGGCTGTATGTATCACAATCATATAACAAGTATTTTATATACCATATATTTTGTTGTTATTTTATCAAAGTTAAACATTAATTTGTGATCTTTACTTCAAGTTAAAATACATTTTGAGCCCTACTATGGATTAAAAAAAAATATTGGTATAAATATTGGTATTGGTAATATTAGCAGGTCAAATATTGGATATCGGTATTGGCGTAGTAAATAAATAAATCCATATCGACTCATCCTTTGTCTAACCGTAAGCTTTGTCTCCCCCTAACTTGTGATTTTAAAATGGGCAAATACATCTCTTGAGAAGCATATTGCCAATTATTACTATTATAGTTTTTGTATAGATGGTTGTATAGGAAAATACAGTACACTTTATTAAAATCTGATATCCTGCCAAGTATTCTCTGATAAGTGTTTGCTTACTCCCAGTGGTCCCTGCACCTCCGTTTGGGTAATACTTTTCTAGATTGCTTCTTTTTTTCCTATAACAATTAAGTTATTTTATTTATTAGTTTATTTGAAGGTCATGTAGGATTTTAAGGGTGTGTTAAGTAACTTTTCTGATAGAGGCTAAGCCACCTGCTTGTTTGGATTAAGGTGTTTTTGCTTTGCCTAAAATGCATTTATTCAACAATTTGTGTTTTTATTGCTCAAATATGCCGTGATAAACATGCATTCTTAGTGTAAGCAGTGCCGACTCTCCACAGATCTAACCTGTAACTTGGCCTGGTCTTGTTACCCACTTGTCTCAGCAGAGGTAGATAAGTTTCATGCCGTACTGTGAAAGCAATACAATCTCTGCAGAGACAAGCAGGCGACTGACCCTTCACTAGAAAAGTTACATAGTACTTATATAAACAGGCTATTGTTAAATATCCTTCCATATTTATTTGCTTAGGCCCTGACATCAGTGGTCAACTACAGGGAGCCCAAGTCCATCTGCAAAGCCCCGGAGTTGGTGAGTACGCACGCACAATGCAAGCATGAAGTACTTGTTTGTACTTTTTTCTCCTGACCCATAACCCTGCCCCCCACAATGTCCAGCTTGCGAAATACTGCGACAATCTGCTGAAGAAGTCGGCCAAAGGGATGACTGAGAATGAAGTGGAGGACAAACTTACCAGCTTCATCACCGTCTTCAAGTACATCGACGACAAAGATATTTTTCAAAAGGTGATTGCAGCAACATATGTGTATATATCCATACATATGTGTATGCATGATGTTGTTTTGTTTTGGTTTAGTTCTGGTGTGGTCCTAATTGAAACCTAAAACCTTAAAGCTAGTTAAAGCCTGTGTATTCATAATATAATTTGAGTTTAGTCCTGGTTAAAACTGAAGTTAGTCTAGGTTTATTCCTGCTTTAAATGTTGGTTAGATCTCTGCTAGGCCATATTTAGACCTGGTTTAGACCTGGTTTAGACCTGGTTTAGACCTGGTTTAGACCTGGTTTAGACCTGGTTTAGACCTGGTTTAGACCTGGTTTAGACCTGGTTTAGACCTGGTTTAGACCTGGTTTAGACCTGGTTTAGACCTGGTTTAGACCTGGTTTAGACCTGGTTTAGACCTGGTTTAGACCTGGTTTAGTCTAGACTAGAGTAGAGCTGTCATGTCTAGTATTAGTCCTTGCTTAGTGTTGATATTATCCTCAAAACTAAATGTTTTCTACACCTTTTCTTGTAGTTTTACGCCAGAATGCTAGCAAAGAGATTAATACACGGTTTATCATTGTCTATGGACTCTGAAGAAGCCATGATCAACAAACTAAAGGTATGTACACTACATATTTTTAAGTATACATTTCGACCACTGTATTTTATTATTAAATGTTTGTTGTGTCTTTTGCAGCAAGCGTGTGGCTACGAGTTTACGAGCAAACTGCACAGAATGTACACAGACATGAGCGTGAGCGCCGACCTCAACAACAAATTCAACAATTTCATCAAGACACAAGACACAGTGGTGGACCTGGGCATCAGTTTCCAGATCTATGTATTACAGGTAGGATTGTGCAGTGAACGTAATTAGTTAGCTTTGGTCTAGATGTCTGCAGCTAATTCTCTGTCGGGAAAAGCATGTGGTTTAGGGGTTAGCCTCATCAATTACTGTATTAAAAGTCTTAAAAAGTATTAAAACTATATTGACCACTGCTGTTACTGAATTTCTCATTTTGCAGTTTGGTAATTTCTGGGTATTGATAGATACTCAAAAATCAGTGCCAATATCAGGACTACCAGAAAAACCCTCCCGGCACCTGTTCCCATAGGCGCTAGTTATACCCGCAAGCAACAATGAAGAGCCTTTACCCCACTATAATCTACACATTTACCTGAAACATATGACCACACAGATTTCTTATGAAATACTGTGTCTAGACTTGAATTATAGACAGCTGGCCTTTTCATTTTTAATATTTTTTATTTGTGAAATAATTCAACAAAAAATGCAATTCTTAAGAAAATATGCTATAATGCTTAATATCTGAATATTTCTGTTAAGTTTAAATATTGAATTAAAAATCTAAAATTGGCGTGCATTGGAATGGTGATAAATCATATTTCAAAATTGCCATTAATATGATTTTTTTTTTTTTTTTATTTCACTGACTTCTATTTTTCCCCATAATTTTTTATAGTTTCATTTTTTACAACTAGATACATTTTCTTTTTGGGTTGACCTGCTTTTAATGTGTATTTGGTCATTTGTTTTCTAGGCTGGTGCTTGGCCTCTCACACATGTCCCCTCCTTTACGTTTGCCATCCCTCAAGAACTAGAGAAAAGTGTTCAGATGGTGAGTTCTCTTCATAGACGGCTCTGCAGGTTCAGTCAGAATTCTACAGTTCTAAATGCCATATTACTTTTTCTTCTCTCTAGTTTGAGTTGTTCTATAATCAGCATTTCAGTGGGAGGAAACTTACATGGCTCCACTATCTCTGCACAGGTAAGAGGATGGTTAAGCTGCAGCACACAGTTTGATTTATGCTGGGGTCGCCAGCTTAAAAACAAATTTATTACATTAAACCACAATATGACAATTCTGACAGTTTTACTGTTGAGTAAAAAGTTTATTGGGTTGGTCTTTAATTTAATTCTGGATCCAAATAGAATACTTTTGTTGGATATATTTACAAGGAACTTATTAGTATGAGCACACATAACAGCAGACTTAAGCTCCGTATTCATGGTGCTGGACATTACATCAGCTGATGATGCAGGCAGATATATGATGGTGTGTCATCTACGTCACAGCTTTAGCATGATCTAAAACAAGAGGTACGTCATTGCTGTTTTCAATACTCACCAAAAGCCCTAAATCACTGTCTGTTCAGTTCTTTTTCTCCATTAAAACCCAAGCTGATCATTAACTATTTCAAATGGATTTCAGTTGAGTGAAATTCTATTCATTGCAGAGCCACAAGTAAGATTAATATGCTTTACGCGATCACTCAACAATGTTCTTGTTGACAATGCTAAAGGCGTAGCAAAAATATGAGAAAACACAATCCCATATGATGTTTGGTGTTTGAGTGTTTTTAAAACTTTTTTCTGTACCAGGTGAAGTAAAGATGAACTACCTGTCAAAACCCTACGTTGCCATGGTGACGACCTACCAAATGGCTGTGCTGCTGGCGTTTAACAACAGTCTGATGGTGACCTACAAAGAGCTCCAGGACGGGACGCAGATGAACGAGAAGGAGCTACAGAAGACCATCAAGTCTCTGTTGGATGTCAAGATGATCAACCACGACTCGGAAAAGGTAGAGGCATTAAATGGACAATATGTAAAATAAAATGGTGAAGATTGCATGCCATGCCGTTCTAGGAGACGGAAAAACTGTTCTATGTACTTTATACTTCACTGAGGGTGGGAAGTATTTCTGTTATTTTTGATGACAGTATTCCTACAAGTAATGTGCTAAAATTTCCTTTATAAATGTTGTGGTTGAGGTTAAAATTATTCTCAAAAATGAGTCAACTCCAAAATTTAAGACATTATTTGAAAGATTTTTGCACTTTTTTATGATTTGGCTTTAATCAAGTACGGTATATTTGATTTTTTATTTTTTATAGTATATTGTGTAGAAAACAATGGGAAAATTTCACATTCACTTTATTAACGTCCACATTTGGAAATATCCATATCACAAACAGCCACATTGCTTCTAAGCTTCGACTTTATTATACTTTATTATATTATTATAGTTGATTCGATTGCCATAATAACCTATTAATAATTTGACCATTGTTAAATCAAACCTCTATAATAAAGGGGTAGCTGCTCTTTTCTTTCCCTCAGTTTATAAAGATATATATATATATATATATATATATATATAATATTTATTTATTTATTGTTTTTACGTGTTGCAGGAGGACATTGAAACTGAGTCAACGTTTTCACTAAATATGACTTTTACCAGTAAAAGGACAAAGTTCAAGATCACTACATCAATGCAAAAAGACACACCGCAGGTATGGACTTTTTTTTTTCTGTGGTCCCACACTAGTCACAAGGAGACAAATGTGATTTTGGGGATTTGTTCCAGGAAATGGAGCAGACGAGGAGTGCAGTTGATGAGGACCGCAAAATGTATTTACAAGCTGCTATAGTGCGAATCATGAAGGCCCGCAAGGTGCTCCGGCACAACGCTCTTATCCAGGAGGTGGGTACAATTATACAGTACTTTTATCTTTTATTATTTGTATTTATGTATTTACCTATTCTTCCACACACAATTTAAAGGTTTAAAGGTATTATGCAAATCTGACTCATGTGAACATTTGGTCATGTTTGAATGTTGAATGATGTGTTTTGTTTGATTCACACAGTAATCCTGCATTTTTAGACTGTCTATATCTCCAAAGCTCAAAATATGCATTTTGTGATGTCATTTAGTAGGACGGTAAGGTTAACAGCTATTTTTGGCTCAGTTGAACAGCTTTTACTATACACTAGAAAAAACACAAGGTGTTGCTTTTATTTTTGAATAACCAAACCACACCATGTATGTTTGTGATGAGGAAACAGATCAAAAATAGTGAACTATAGGCCCTATAAAAAGCGTTCATATTACGGTACAAATTCATTCAGAAAAACATAGTGTGCAGGCCATGTTATTTTCCTTCCCTAATGCTGGTTTTCATATAACTTCTAAATATATGCCTTCTGGCTCCATCTAAAGCAGAGGTTAGCATGCACATGTTGTAAGTTCCATGGTGGTGAGGTAAGGCT
Organism: Periophthalmus magnuspinnatus; assembly: GCF_009829125.3. NCBI lineage: Eukaryota > Metazoa > Chordata > Actinopteri > Gobiiformes > Gobiidae > Periophthalmus > Periophthalmus magnuspinnatus. Next base: position 10,284,715 of record NC_047145.1, on the reverse strand, counting down.
GCTATGATAAGCATCAGTATGAGACCATGTAGAAGCACGTTGGTCATGTGGCACGTCTCTCCATAGGAGCTGCCACACACGGTAACTCTGTCAGCTGCTATGTATATTCTCATAGGTCAGGAGTTTATTCTTTAAATTTATTGTTTGTTTGAATATTTCAGTATAACCTAGGTGAAGGCTTGTATAATACTTGACTGTTTTTTTGTTTTGTTTTTTAGGACATATTACACTACATTTCTAGTTTGTCAATGGTGCATTTGTTACTAGTGAACACTAGTGAACAATAAAGCACTTTATAATTAGATGCAGACAGAACACTGTGGACATATGTTGAACTCAAGGGCAGGTTATACAATAAATCTATACTGGTGCAAGACCAATTTAGCTCAAATACATGGGAAAAAGGAGTCTTTAATATTTTTACTTTTGTAATGTCATATTAAAATATTTCCAATGTTCTTGAACCCTTTAACTGCATCTAATTTTCCTCTTTCTCACAGGTCATTAACCAGTCCAAAGCCCGGTTCAACCCCAGTATCAGCATGATCAAAAAGTGCATCGAGGTCCTCATAGACAAACAGTACATCGAGAGGAGCCAGACATCTGCGGATGAGTACAGCTATGTCGCATAGGCCCCTCCCCCTTTCAACACAAGCCCTGCCCACTCCAACCAGTACAAACACCGTACAGTAACACCACCACATACAAGTGACTTTACCAACCAAGCAGGACCGGAGCCTCAACTTTATACAGAAATCACATTGTTACTCAGAAGGCCAGTAGCGTCCCCTTAAGCCGCAGTGTAAAATTGAAGTTTACATCACCAGTGCCACGCCCAATACGCGTCAAGATGAAAACATCGAATGCCTCTAGGAAAGAGCGATAAACATACTAGCACATTGAAATGAAATGATGGAAAAAAGAAGGGGTCTAGAAACATTGATTAAGACTTTTCTTTACTCACGTTTGCAGTTGTCGTGTGTTTATTTTTCTTTCTTTGTTAAATGTACTCCAGTTAGGAAAAAAATATTGTAATACAACTGGTATATTGACTTATGTATCTACTTTCAAATGTAAAGAGGTGACAAACATCCTGCTGCTTGTCAGAGAAATCAAATAAACACTGAAGATTTTATGTAAAAATGGTCTTGTGGGTTTCTTTTAGTGGGCTACTCTGTATCCTCTGCTGTCTGACCCTCCTCTCACTATCCCTCCTCTGTACATGTCCAAACCATCTCACTTATGACTTTATTTTCTTAACATGATGTGCTTACTTCATCCTGTTCTTATTCAAATCCAGTAAATATGTGCCTATGCAATTGAATTTTGCTTGTGATCTGTCAATTTTAAGGATCAGGCTATTTTAAATAATCAAGTTTTGGTTTTTTTTTATGATGTTTAGCATTTTGGAGAGCAGAAAAGTTGGCAATGGTTTATATAAATATATATAAAATCAGATCATTTAAATCAACTTTGCCTTGATGCAACTCATAGCATCCTACTTGATTCGTGAGTTACCAAAGCCACTTTCTGCTGTCCATGGTGCTGATATACGCCAGTCTTTTGAGCGGTGCTTTCTTCACAAACGACTAAAATATTTCTTTTCTGTTAACAAACGGACTCTTTTCAAGAACTTAACTGTGCATTACATAACCATTTCAATTGATTTTTTTCACAATCATGTGTCTTATGTCTTATTCCCAATATCTTACCATTGCAAGGCATCGACCTCGTGGCGCAACGGTAGCGCGTCTGACTCCAGATCAGAAGGTTGCGTGTTCAAATCACGTCGGGGTCAAATCTTTTATGATTTTGGCAATTGTGTAAATTTGTTCTGGTAGAATGTAGCTCAATAAAAGATGGCATGCATTTACTTTTTAAACGAAAGATTATTTAGAAATTCTATTTATTGTTTGTCCACATGGTTATGTTATAGCTGTAAAATGAAGGCTGGCTTGTAGAGTAGAGTAGATGTGAAATTTAGAAAAGAAAATGTACATAATATTGAAATAATTCGTCGTAATAATTACATATATCTCTATTTCGTTCAAATTCAAGCCGTATATTCCAAAACGAAAACATGCAATACTTTATAAATCCAGCGGGTGGTGCTATTTTCCCTTTAAACCTTAGAGTGTCGAGAGTGTAATTTGTAACTCAATGTACCACACTGCAGCATTCAGATGACATGCCCCTGAGCAAATGTCAAGATTTATGATTAAACAAATACAGGCCCATAAATACAGGTGACACCACAAAAATGACTTGCTCAGATTTTATCATCTTTTATTTTGTGATTGACTGATTGAGCTTTGTGTTTTCATATCATGTCACAAAATAGCAGAAAGCTGACATGAATGGAAAGAGCAACCGAATGGAAATTACTTGAGAAGCTATAATAAAATTAAAAGATAAAATTATATAAAATGTAATAAGATAAGTAAGGCCTATATTTGTGAACAAACAGGTCTGCTCCTATTATAGAACCTATAGAACAGAGTACAGAACCCCCAATTTTAAAGATGACAACAGATTTTGAAATAATTTATAATAATCAAATCAATTTACAATTTCAAATAGTGAATTCTGCAGGTTCTGACCTTTCACCTGTCCATATACTGGACTAATGAAATACTTGTATGTCTCCCGTATCTGCAGGTTAAGGCGACCGGCAACTGGGAATGCACTTTTTCTATCAACACTATCACATGTGTACAGTTTTAGAAGTGCATTCTCAGTTGGTGAGGTAACAGCAGGGACAGACAGGTGTTGACAGTGTCCCACATACACTTGCATACACAAACATTTAAACACACACACACACACAAAGGTACAAACACATAGGGCTACAGTTGGGGCCATGTCACAGCCTGTCTGAAAATAAAGAGACTCCTGAATGACAGCTCCTCACGCTTTGCACAGCTCAGGGCACTTTCTCACCACTACAGACAGTATGGGAATCAGGTTATAATAATATATATATATATATATATATATATATATATATATATATATATATATATATATATATATATATATATATATATATATATATATATATATATATATATATATATATATATATATATATATATATATATATATATACATATATAGTACATTTAAACTACAAGTTAAGCTGAACAAAGTGCTTCACACAACATCAACAAAAACAGATATACATAAAATTGGCAAAGCAATAAAGCAATAAAACACTAAGAAATCCTGCTTAGCTTCCAGTCTCTTCTGGTCTTGGGCCTGGCCTTGGGCTCCAGTAACTTCCTCAAATATAGAGGACCCATAGCGTGCAGACATTTTAACACAATCAGTAACATTTTAAATTTCACCTGATATGAAATAGGAGCCAGTGCAGGTTGTGCAGCACAGGCGTGATGTGCTCTCGTCTCTTGGTTTTTGTGAGACAAGCTGCAGCATTCTGGATTCTGCAGCATTCTGTGATACATGGAGAAGAGACAAGATCATTGGTTATCTGTCCAAAATCAAACATCTCTCAACTCACTTTAATTTAATGCTTCTCTCAATCATACTACAGATGGGTCAGTCACAGCCAATGGAAACAAGACCTTGGCCCAGACGACACATCTTTATAAAAAAAAAAGTGTGTGGAGGATGTCTGTATCTGGTCACCTGTGAATCTCCCCGAGTTCAGATGGCCATGACTGACAGGTGGATTAACCAATCAGGGACATACACATACACGGTACGCCTGTTTCAAAACAAATATGGCTGCTTATAAGGAAAAAAAGAAACTGAAAACTGCAGATGAGCGAAGCACTAAAGTCTGTTAATCTGAGGTGAGAGAAATGTGACTTTGTTTGTAAATTAAATCTAAAGGCGACCAGTGAGCTCTTTTGTTTCACATGCATCACTGAAATAAACAAATCGTCACACACAAATCTGATCCTGTTATTCAATAAAGTGTTTAGACTGATAGAAATACACTGAAAAACATCCATTTTCATTCAACAGATGTCCCCTGTAACTTTGCCTGGCAAAGTCACCATGGAGATATATACATTTATTGCCATACAGTGGAATTTTTAAAGGTTTTAAAGGTATTATATATTATGCAAAATTGACTCTTGTGAATTTTAAGCCATGTTATAGTGTTGGTACCTCCTCAAAACCATACCTGGAGTTGTGTTTTGTTTCATTGTAGTGAAGGAGTATGGAGTTTAAATCATAATGGAGCACTTCCTGTATCATCACAAGGTGGAACAGAGTGTTTTTTTTACTTTTAAGAGAAGAACTCAGCCTAAATATGCAGGGTTTGGGTTGGGTTTCATTCACACATGTTTAACACTCAATGCCAGGTGTGTTTTTAATGAGGAAACAACATTATAAGAATATAGAAAATTTTGTAATATGGACTTTTTGAAGAAGTAGAATGAATTTAAAATAAATAAATACTTTTTAACCTGGTCAGAGGGGTCCACTAACACTTTCGTCCCCCCTCCTCCCTGCATTCCACATGTGCACCAGACACAACTGAATCATCAGAGCCTTATATCTATAGGTTCAAAACACCATGGGATTCTTAGCACCATTGCAACATTTACTTTCCAGAGCTTTTAATCTGGTTCTCATTCATTATGTTACTCAAATGTTTCGCTCTTGCATGTTTGAGCAGTCCTGTATTGTCCTGCATTAGAGTTTGAGTGAAAATTCAGACTTAGGATCAGCCATTTTTCAAAACAAACTAACATAAATGAAACCTGCTGCTTGCTATAGTAAAATTCCATTAGCTTTGCAGTTTTGAACAAGTCAGTTGTTAAAAAGGGCCCATATGATGCTATTTTCTGATGTATGTTATAATGTTCATACAGGAAGTGCTCTATTGAGATTTAAAACTGCATTTTCACTAGAATCATTTGGATAATTTCAGCCCTGGAATTGCCACAAATCACAAAAATCACAAACACAAATCCAGTTATGTGTTAGCTTTTGATGAGGTAACAGCATTATAACATAGCTCAAAGCTCACAAGAGTCAATTTTGTGTAATATAGGAGCTTTAAATAAATATACAGTAGTTATTGTGTATATTCTTTGACTAAACTCTCACCAAACCGCTTCCACACAACTCAATGTGGTGAGAGCTAGCAAATAATAACAACCATGCCTTGGATTTACATTGTGTCTGTCAAAATGCTTAAAGCACATTACATTGCATTATTTATTCACTTCATACTTTGTGGTGGTAAGATACTACTGTAGCCACAACTGCCCTGGGACAGACAGACGGAACCGAGGCTGCCAATCTGCATCAACACTCACTCCCACATCATATTCATACTGAGGCAATTCATACTAAGGCAATGTGGGAGAAGTGTCTTGCCTGAGGACACAACAACAGAAAGCACTACTAAAGCCACTCTAACCCTAACCCTTTCTTGATGTAATGCCGTGTAGATCCTTGTCTCTCTCACTCTCTCATTGTCTTCTTCTGTGTTTTTGATGACTGGGGATTGATAAAGTTTTTGAATTTGAATCAAATGAGAGGATTCTACTGTATATATAAACATTTATATTGACCTCTGAAGCCAAGTAGGTTTAGGACTAGGAAGCACATGAATGGGAGAACACTGGGAATACCGCATCCTACACTGGGTTAGTCTGGTGCCATTGTGCCTGTAGGCAAGACACCAAACTTGCCAAGTATAAATGTGACGTGTTGAGCCAGCGCACTCGTAGTAGCTGGCCTGGAGAGTATCACTGTGGCGGATGATGAATGAGGCACTATTATTTATTTATTTATTTATTTATTTATTTATTTATTTATTTATTTATTTATTTATTTATTTATTTATTTATTTATTTATTTATTTATTTATTTATTTATGTTAATCATTATTTTTGAAGCACCTTATAGACCTGGTTTAGTCTTATTTTAGGCGGGTTTAACACTAATTTAGGCTTTATATGGTCTGGTGGAACTTGGAAAATCAAATATAATCATAAATGGTACGAAGATTAGAGAGATGTTATATTACCAATGACCTGATTACGTATGTGTTTTGTTACAGTTTTTAATCTCTCAAATAACAATACAACAACTTTGCATAAATAAAAGTTCAGGCATTATGAGACTTTCAGGGCCAACTACCAGGATATCTGCTGAACCGATATCTGATCCAGTACATTTTTCACTATAACTTATGATGCCTTATGGTTATTCAAACTGTAGCCCAGGAATACTTTGCTGGGGGTTAGATGATCGTATGATTCTATAGGAGAATAATATTTAAAACAGATGTAGCAAAAATGAGTATGGTTAAAACAAGTTCTTGAGTCTTGTCATTAAAACGGTCATATTACGCTGTTTTCTGAGCTGTATTATAATGTTGTTTCCTCGCAGGTATCTGTACTTTCTACTTCACTACATTTTTTAACTGGAAAAGTAAAAGTATTTTTCATTATTGTTTGAGACCTGCTGAAAAGATGAAGTTTTTTTTTGTTTTTTTTTATACTTTCATAATTTGAGCAAACAAAAATATACGAATAAAAGCTGCTAGAAAAAAAAAGATTCAGTTGTTTCTGTTGGACAAAATTCAGCACAAATCTTTATCAAAATCAACACATCTGAAGCTTTATAAGACCTGAAAATCTGAAAAAACTTTGACTTTTTACTCTTAGTACACTTTTAAACAGATACTTTAACAATTTTACTTAAGTACATTTTTCCATGTGATGTGACTTTTATTTTTACTTGAGTATTTTTTGCTCCGGTATCTGTACTTTTATTTAAGTAACAAAACTGAGCACTGATACAAAATGATATTGCCGACTTTTCCCATTTATAAGGCTATAAAACAATAAAACACAAATAACAGATGTTCAAAACTGATTTTGTTTTATTTTGTCATAATGCAAGGGCAAAGGGTCATGTTTGGAGGAGCCTTCGCGCTGGTAACACCTCCTCTGTTCCTCCACTTGTCTTTTCATCTGACTGGATCGCTGTGCCCTTTGTTCCTCACTTTTCTTAAGAGCCGACTCCAGATTCTTCTCAATTTTTTTCTCAGATGACTGCAGCTTTGGAGATAGCTCGTTCACCTTTCGGGACATTATCCAACTCTTTCTCTTTCTTTTGGAGCATGTCGTTGACTATTTGCGACTCCGACTCTGTTAGTTTCATTTTTGCTGTGATGTTTTTGGCGTTGCGAAGCTCCTGTTTCAGCTGTACATTCTCCTGTACTGTGCTGGTGTACAGGTTTTGGATCTGTTTATGTGCGCTGATGTGGGCACGATGGAAATCAGTCAGATGCTGGAGTTTTTTGTTCGTCTTTTGAAGGGCATCAGTGAGGTTTTGGAGCTCCAAATCTTTCTCTTGGTCAATCCTCTCCTGGGTCTTGAGCCTACGGTGCAATGATTGTCTTATTTGTACCTGATCTGCGAGCTTGGCCCTTGTTCGCTCCAAGTCTTCACGAAGCTCCCTGACCAGAGCGCTCTCGTCCAGGGGTGCTAGTACCTGGACCGGACTTCTTTCCTCTGGGTTTGAGGAGTCCTGGATGTTGGGAGGCACCAGTTGGGTCTCCTTGGGCTCTTGATTGTCCCGTGATGGCGTGGGGCAGAGCAGAGCCTCCAGGTTGAAGTCCTCATCGTAGAGGTGGGCGTCGTCCTCAGATGTGTACAGGTACCAAGGCTTCATGGTGAAAGTAGTCGAGGTATCGTTGTTTGCTTGCGTATCCATCGGTGCACTGAGAAGTTATGAACCAAATCTGTGGGCTACTTCACAGCACAACATCTCATTCTACAGTCTGACATCATCGACTCATGACATGCAAATTTTAGATTCTGTCAAAATGGTGATCTATTGTTTTAACGTTGGTGTAGAGAGTGTTGAAATCTATTAATTTATTACACATTATGAATTCAATATTATATTATCAAATACTGACTGACTAAAAATGCATCATTATCGACCTGTTGGCAGCATTTAAAGCTTTTTACGCTATTTTCTGATCTATGTTATAATGTTTCTGCATCAAAAACAGACCTGGAGTTGTGTTTTGTTTCATTCACACATGTTTAACACACAAAGCTGCATATTTAGGCAAAGTTCTTCCTACTGAACAATAGGTAAACGGTAGCTGTTAACTTGAAAACTACCACTTCATGACATCACAAAGTGGAACAGAGCATTTTGAGCTTTGGAGAAGTAGACAGACTAATAATAAAGGATCACTCAAACATGTGTGAATGAAACAAAATACAACTCCGGGTATGTTTTTGAGGGGGTAACGGCATTATGACGTGGCTTGCAGTTCTCAAGAATCATTTTAGTATAATATAGGACCTTTGACATCATCTTCATTCCAGTGGCATCTGGTCAGAGCAATAAAGAGACGCAGTGGTTGTCCAATAAAATCTAACCTGTTTTCCTTTCACTTCTGTCTGTTTGAAGCGTGGTTGAAGTCACTGTGTCCTTTAGTACACCCGACTGGTCCCTGAGCACACTGCAGCAATCATGATCTATGTTCTATGTTCTTATTAATATATCCGATAGAAGTAGTTTATATTTTTGCCTAGAGGGGGCGCCAGAGATATGCAAACATCCACGTGAGAAAGCAAAACTGCAATTAAAATCTGATAATTGTTGATACATGGTTGTTACATTGAGACCTGGGATGTTGTCACACTTTCTGTCATTCCTGTTTAATGTTGTGAAGCAAACTGAAAAAAAATGCAAAATGTACCAAATGCAAAAGCAACATCTTAGTTATTTCTATCCTTCCATCCAATACACGCCCAGAGTAGTAAGAGCTAAAAAGCATGTTTGTAAGACAGTGACACAACACATGACCCATATAAAATGCAATAGGTAATTATGATGTTGTGTAAATTTCTTGGAAAGTTATAACAACATATTGCATGTAAGAAAATACATAATAATAATAATAATAATAATAATAATAATAATAATAATAATAATAATAATAATAATAATAATGATGATGATGATGATTATTATTATTATTATTATTATTATTATTTTGTGATTTTTTTTTAAATTTAATTATAATGCAATGTAAAGCCACACCTTCAAAAATGTAATATTTATCCATCATTTATCTACATTTGGTGTGTCTGTTACATCAATAAAAAGCTAAAATTACTGTCTGGCAAAACTTAAGTGTATTGTAAGTATATTAAGAACAATGCAAACAACACAGGAAACACGAAAAATTTCTTCTGGTTGTTTATTTCCTGAACACAAGGGCTACTGTAGGCCACGCCAAAACAAGAGAAGAACAACAGCAGTCTCAGCTCACTAGAGCCAGTCTCCAAAACAGACCAGTAACTGACCAATAAAATCATAACATCAGCTTGTCGTCATAGCAACCAAGTGTCACATACAAAAGCAGTTACATTAACAACAGCATACCACTATACACTAAATAACACTTTTTTAATAAATACACTTTTTTTTTGCCTCAAGACTTAATTCATAATGAACAAATAGTTAATTAAGGATGATTCAGGCTTAGTAATGACCAATATCTTAACCCTAACACCTAACCCTTAAAACAGGAGTTACTAAACCTGGTTATTTCCTAATAAACTATTTGTTCATTATGGTAACAAGCTACATAATTAAGGTGTAGTTATTATAAAGTGGTAAAAGGAGTTAATATTAGTATATGAAGAATGGAAAAAAAAAGATAAAAAAATACATTGAAGTGTATTTCAACAATCAGAGTCGTGCTCGTGTTGATGTCCTTGGCCGTCTCACATCCTCCGTATCCCTCCACCATGAGGCCCTATATACAAAGAGCCATTGAAGTTCATGTTATCTCACAGAATGGAGGATGCTCTGCTTTATCACAAGTGGGTCAGAGCACATCCAGCCCAGGGCAAAATCCCTCCACCGCTCAAGAACTTACCCTAAATGTCCATATACAGTGAGCACAAGTAAATATGAGAGAGTTTGGAGAATATGTGCTGAGTCTGTAAATGAGCCTTACATGAAACATGTTTTCATGTCTGTTATAGACAACATTTTGAGAACTTATTTCAAAGCATGGGATATTTTTATTTAAATTGTTAATGGCTATGGTCCGACCTTGTCATAATTCAGATACCCATATGTTACTGGCAAATCTAATTCAACGGATTAAAAAGTGTTTTAATGTTTGGATTTTCCGGTAATAGGTCACTTTTAAAAACATTTTTGTAACTAATTAACTGTCCTTGTTTGTTCAGACAGGGCATATCATAATTCTAGATGTCAAATAAACACAAACAGTAGTTACTCTGTGATCTTTCTGTGTCAGTGCTGAGAAGAATACTTTGTTTAGTTTGGTTATAGAATACTGAATATTAAAGCATACATTAAAATGCATTTTTGTTACTGTGCTCTGTACCAGAATACACTTAATGAATATGTATTTAGAATAGCCTACATTTTGGCCTGTTTAGTTACCCAACACTCTAAGCAGTGATGGGAAGAATACTTTGAAAATGTTTTTAGTAACAGAATACCAAAATTAAAATGTATATTGTAACATATTCTGTTACATAGTCCATTCAGAATGCTGTATGCTCAATATCGGTGCTTGGAATACTTTTACACAGAGTTGGATTATATTATTGTAATAATTTAAACAATGAGATATAATTGCAAACAGCTTGATAACTGTTGTTTCGTATTCACTTATGTTCAATTAGAGACAAAAACGTAACTCAAAATTAATATTCAGAATATGTATTTTCAGTACAGTATTCAGTTCGTTCCCAACTGATTGTAAGTGGAGTTTGCATGTTCTCCCTGTATCGTCCTTGGTGCTCTTTCCTTCCAGGTAGGTGCTCCTGACCAAGATCATGACACAACATCTGGAGATATGTCCCTGCAGAGCACCTCACCACTGCTCCTGAGGCTGGGTCAAATGCAGAGGATTATATCCCCAAGGACAAATGTGTGTTTATATTAATTTGTATCTCAGTGTTTAAACCTGTAGGTCAGTGGTTCTCTCCCAGCACGTGTGTAGCTGTGTCCTTGGGCAAGACACTTCGTCCACCTTGCCTTTGAACATGAAGTATGAGTGATTTAGTGAGTGGTTGGTGGGGAAAATAATGCATAAAATCATATAGCTGCTCTTTCTCTCTTAGATTTCTACATTTTCTATTTAAAAAAATCACAATCCAACACGTTTATCCTATTACTTTTTACGCATCAACCCAAACCACTAATCAAAACTTTCCCTTTGTGTCCATTTGGCATCTTGCTCTTCCTCGTTAACCCCGCGCAACAATGACACGATTCATCCACCCGTTTATCCAACAACACCCTGCCATAAATCATACAGTATGTCAACACCCAAATCTCACAACTTTCTCTTAAACTCCCGAACTCCCCAAAACGAAAACAAACTTCTCTGACAACAGCTTTTTTTTTTTTTTTTCCTTTTCCGCAGCTTAACCTGTCCAACCCTTGTGCTGTTTGCGCCGCTGGCTGAGTGTCAGACAGGCAGAGGCGGCATTCTTTTAGCTTGCCGGAACATGCACCCATCTCTGCGCGCTCTCTCCTCTGCAGCCCCGTGAAGTCGCGCTCTCTCTCGCTCACTCGATCCACTTGGGAACTTTGTCAGAGCGAACCAACGTCGCCTAAACTAACGACAACCAGACGTGGACGCCACCCTATTGCCGCGCGCTTCCATTTGGATCTTACGCATTTCGGATTTTTACGCATTTGGAGACGTACTGCCATGACTCGTGTTCCTTCTTAATAACTGGATTTATAACCGACTTTTTACGCGCTACGAGGATGTCTATCGTCGCTTTTGTCGCGTTTCCAGCAGTAACCTTTTGAGAATGAAAGTTACGGTGTGTTTTGGGAGGACGCGAGTGGTGGTCCCGTGCGGGAATGGGGACATCAAGGTACAAAATCTCATCGAACAAGCCGCGATGAGGTACAAGAAGGCGATTGCGAAGGTAAGCCCGTTTTTGAACTCGTTTTACGCAGCCTAAACATGGCGCTTTTCATCCCGGTAAAGAATAAGAGGGAAAGTGTGGGTAGAGTTGTGCCAGCGGTGCGTCCTGGACTTGGGTGACACTTGGGGAAGGGGAAGAAGAGATGAGAGGGAGGGATTGATGGATGGATGGCTAGACGGAGGGGGGTAGGAACTTTTCTTTGTTGTTGGAAAAGAGAGGAAGAGAATGGAGAGAGAAAGACACACACAGAGAGAGAGAGAAAGAGAGAGAGGTTGCGTAACGTTAGTCAGCAGTTCTCGACGCTGTCAAAAGTCTTGTGTGCATTTGTAGAGGAGTACAGGAGGTTAGGGAGTAATGAGGGAGAGAGAGAGACGGAGAGAAAGAAAGAGAGACAGAGAGAATGACGCTATAATGGGAGCGTACACGTGGTGGAGTGACCGCTGACTCTAAGAAGGACATTTGTGCGTAAAGAGGCTTTTAAACTATAAAACCACTATCGGTTTAAATACTTAACTATTCAGTTTTCATGTTCAGTTTTGGTACTACTACTACTACTACTACTACTATTACTACTACTACTACTACTACTACTCCTATTACGATTTTACAAGTGTGGCTACATGTGTTGGAGTAACCACAGACTGTACAGGACATACTAGAATTGTGTGTTAAAAGACGTTGTTTAGTTCCTTCTACTATAGGGTAAATACTATATGCTATTCAGTTTTCATTGTCAAGTTAGGTACTACTACTACTACTGCTGCTGCTACTACTGCTACTACTGCTACTACTAGACTTCCATTAATGACATAAAGTATCTGAGTTATACAAATGAGAGCAATAAATACCACTGTACTACTGCTACTACTACTACTACTACTACTACTACTACTACTACTACTACTACTACTACTGTTGTCTACTACTACTGCCCACTACTACTACTACTACTACTGATTACTATTACTACTACTACTGCCTACTATTATTACTTTTACTACTACCTACTACTACTACTACTGTCTACTACTACTACCACCACTACTGTCTACAGCTACTACTGCCCACTACTACTACTACTACTACTGCTGACTACTACCTACTACTACCACCACTACTGTCTACTGCTACTACTACTACTACTACTATTACTACTGCTACTACTACTATTACTACTACTACTACTACTACTACTACTACTACTGACTTCTACTACTACTACTACTACTACTACTACTAGTAACTACTGCTACTACTAGTATTACTATTACTACTGTCTACAACTATTACTACTTCTACTACCACGACTACGAGCCTACCTGCAAGTCTACTACTACCACTACATACCAGCTTCTAGACGTACAACACCTCACCTTACCTACCAGTACTTCTACAAACCCAGCCATAACTAGACATACCACAAAGGAAACTGTTAGGTATTGTTTTAGTGTGACATTTACATTTATTCCAGTACAAATAAAACAGCCTATACAGAATACTTTGCTGCAGACAGGCTACTTCAATTAGAAATGAGTAAAGTAGGAATAGTAGTAACAATAATGCATTAGTATTGTAGTTGCAGAAGTGGTAGCAGATGCAGAAGTACTTTTCACTTCTATTTGTATACTATTTGGATACTTCCACCAGCTCTTGTGCCTGTAGGATCTTTAAAGTAGCCTGGCTGTACTGGGACACTGATGTCTCTCCTTGTACCCGGTACTCACTGTAGTGAATGAGTTTAGGCTTGGTGCTGTTGCCATGGTTACCCGTCTCCCCCTGTGCCAAACCAGTGCCATTCTTATTGTTGTCACGATCTTGTACTCAAGGAACAACCCTCGAGATGGGACATTGAGATGGGACATTGAGATGGGACGTTTGATCACCCCTGTAACCCTGTCGCAACCGATAAGGAAATAACCACAGATAACATGATAATTTTGGACAAGTTGAAAGTAACAACTGGACAATAATGAAATAAATCAGAGGTTCTCAAACTTTTCACACCAAGTACCAACAAAGATTAGGTTTTCAGAATGGGACCAGATCTAAAAAGTCTATAACCGGACTATTCCAGGTTTAATCCAGAGCTAACCCAGGTCTGACAGCATAGTGCATCATTTCCACTGTAGTTCTAAGTAGACATAGACCAATATGTTTTTTCTTTCATGCTAATTGTTTAAAATCTAGAGCAACCGACAGCCGATAAGCTCTGCCGATATTTTTGGGTCGATTTGTGGGTCACATTTTGATTATTTTCCCCAAATTATGTGATTTAAATTTACTACAAACTCACCCACAGTCCTTTTTTTAACCACAAACCTGTAAAGGAGTAAAATAGTCATGTTTTCTGTTGTTAGTTAAGTGTTCAAATACAAATGTATGTGTATTCTTTGAGCAGCCAAAACAAAATATTGGCCTGTGCTGGAGATTTAAGACCGATAACGAATGTGGTAAAATGTATCGGCCAATTGATATATCAGTCTGTGTCTTGTTCTAAGCAAGAAATTATCCAAAGGAGGACAAAAAAGTGAATAAAATGGACTCTAAATCAGGCAAACTCACGAACTGAAGAGCCACCTGAAGGAGCTTACGTACCACCAGCGGCCATTATTACTAACATTATATTATTGGCTGTTTTTTATATCTTTGGCCCAACAACGAACATTTTCTCTGATAATGTAATAACCGCAGCCACTAATAACGGTGCGTTCCTGCTCTGACGGTTCTTTTGGCTCTTTAAAGGGATCTGACTCTTTTGAATTGGTTGATTTTAAAGAAGTAAAAGAAAATGTCAGTTCTCCAGCTGACAAAATTGAATTTGACTGAGGGACTTCATTTGAAAGAGCCGTTTAAAAGACTGGCTCTTTTACTATGTATTTATATGACAAAAGCGAGAACTAACTTTATCTACAAACCAAGACTCAGATTTGTTTAAAATGCTTCAGACTGAGAGTGGGAGTGTGTTTACCTTTAAAATGATGAATAAACTAAATAAAATGTCTTACTGCAATAATAATGATTAAAAACCAGTTATTATGATGTTTTTTGTGCTAAAAGCTCTCACTCGTGTTGCTGATTCTTGTTTTCAGCATCAGTTAGAGTAAAATCATACTAATTAGAAATAAAGAGATCCGGATGTAACCGTTCACGTTAAGGAATCGTTCAAAAGAGCCGACTTGTTCACGAGCGTCACATCACTAATTTAGTCCTGACCCAGTTAAACCTGTGTCTGATTATGCCTTAGTAGTACTGGTATTTAAACACATGCCATTCTTGTAGGAACAGTGACTTTGTATTGTCTTCATAGGAAGTACTCACAGACAGGTCAAAGCCAGGAGGATTAAGTGATGATACTCGTCTCAAGAGAAAGGAAACAGGAGCAGATTTGTAAAGCACAGGCTATTAAAGTAATAATAGAGTCACTTATAACTTCCAAACAATTGCAATGACTAAAGTTTCTTCATTTGTGATTGGCTCTTTGATTATGATCACAGTTTTAATTAAACTGTGAGAATTGTTTAATGAGTCAAACCATCTATGAGAAATATATGTGTTTATTTATTTAAAGTTAGTTATTTTAGAAAAACACTGAAGTGAAGTACAAGTGGTTTATGTCAGTGTTTTCTAACCTGAGATACTCGGGTCTCTGGGAGTACAAGAGCACTTGCCAGGGGGTACATCCTTTATGTTTCTGTAGGGTAATAAATAAATTTAAAAAGACAATATAATAGTTATTATTGGCTATAAAAAGGCTGTGAAGCACTGGTTTCTGTCATGTGTCGACATGTACGATCAAATCAAGATGTTATCTAAAGACCTACGTGCTTTATTAACATCACCGCACAAGATGTAGGCTGACATGTGGAGTTTCAATTTTGCTACTACTGCTGCTGCTAGAACTACTACTACTACTACTACTACTACTACTACTACTGCTGCTGCTACAACTACGACTACTGCTGGTGCTACAACTACTACTACTACTGCTGCTGCTACAACTACTACTGCTGCTGCTGCTACAACTACTACGACTACTACTGCTGCTACAACTACTACTACTACTACTGCTGCTGCTACAACTACTACTACTACTGCTGCTGCTACAACTACTACGACTACTGCTGCTGCTACAACTACTACTACTACTACTGCTGCTGCTACAACTACTACTACTACTGCTGCTGCTACAACTACTACTACTACTACTGCTGCTGCTACAACTACTACTACTACTGCTGCTGCTACAACTACTATGACTACTGCTGCTGCTACAACTACTACTACTACTACTGCTGCTGCTACAACTATTACTACTACTGCTGCTGCTACAACTACTACTACTACTGCTGCTGCTACAACTACTACTACTACTGCTGCTGCTACAACTACTACTGCTGCTGCTGCTACAACTACTACGACTACTGCTGCTGCTACAACTACTACGACTACTGCTGCTGCTACAACTACTACTACTACTACTGCTGCTGCTACAACTACTACTACTACTGCTGCTGCTACAACTACTACTACTACTGCTGCTGCTACAACTACTACTACTACTGCTGCTGCTACAACTACTACTACTACTGCTGCTACTACAACTACTACTGCTGCTGCTGCTACAACTACTACTGCTGCTGCTATAACTACTACGACTGCTGCTGCTACAACTACTACGACTACTGCTGCTGCTCCAACTACTACTACTACTGCTGCTACTACAACTATTACTGCTGCTGCTACAACTACTGCTGCTGCTGTTACTACTACTACTACTGCTGCTGCTGGTGCTACAACTACTACACCTGCTGCTACTACTACTGCTACTAATGCTATTACTGCCTCTGCTACTACTCCTCCTAGTTATACTGCTACCATTATCAATAATGTTTCTCACAATTTAATTTGACTTGTACTTTTTTGTACTTTATTAGACACATTAATCTTACAAATATGTCTAGTGTGTTATAGTACATACAGTAACAATAAGCAGTGGTCATACAGAGGTGCACTATGTAATATTTTCACATGCTTGACTCCATGAAGTTATGGACATATACTTGAAACGACATATACTTTAATGACAAGTATATGTCATTAAACAACAGTATTTTGCATTTATTAAATACACTGGAGTACACTTTTTTTTCTCAAATGCATACCTTGCATTCTTATTGAAAACAACATCTCCTCTCCACAGATTTGACCTATAAGTGAGCCTAGTGGTGTCACCCTCTTGTCCAGGTAGAGCATTTCATATCTATGGGGATAAGCAGGTGGAGGACCAGTATGAAAACACCTTTAAACATCACACTATACCAGTACTTCTGTTTATGTGGATTTATGCCATTTCTGTCCAAATATAGATATTCATTAAACTAGGAGTAAAAATACATAGAGCTGCAATCATGTTGATGTTATGAGGGTGGAATATGCACAAGAGCCCCATCAGACTGTGGTTAATCTCCATAATTGACTCTTCAGTGTGTCAGTCAAGTCTCAAGTACCGCAGCCAATCAGGTTTCAGTATGCAGGGTCACAGCCAATCACCTCCTCACACTCCTCAGCCCTTAGCTCTACATTGAACTATGAATAAAATACAAGTTTGGTGATTTGTCATCTTAGAATACAGATATACTACCAAAGCCTGAAAAAAATAAATAAATCATGTCCTTGAGCAAGACATTTTATAATACACTACTTAAGATGAGGAGATCGGGTAACAAAGACATTGTGTATATTTTTGTATCACCAATGACTTTTGACTTCAACATAAAGTCCACTGGAGAATCAAAACAGCTTATTTACATGCATAGTATATTTTAAACAGTAGTATTAAACTACCACTATATATGGATCATTACATAACATTTTGTTCATTTTAAACAGCAATATTGATCTAAAACGGATTAATAACAGAAACAGATGCATGGATTTCCTGTTTTAAACTGAGAACTGAGAAACCCGGCCTCCTCATAGTGGCATTTCACCTTAGTAAACAGTGGATTTTCATTTACATGTTTCTATTGTTGAAAATTGGTTATGTGGCATTATTTATTTATTTATTTATTTATTTTTTATTTTTATTTCTTTTATATTTTTATTTATTTATTTATTTTATTTTATTATATTTTTTTTATTTTTTGTCATAATCAAGTGAATACAGAGATGTGAACAGAGATAGGGGGTAGGTGTAAACAGACGTTTACTGTACATGCTTATACCTTTATATTTCACAATAGTAGTAATATACAAGTGAAGTAGTAGTACAAACAGCAGCACTTATGTTCTTGTTTATATACTTACATAGTTCTCTAAGTACAAAACATAGACACTGGACCTCTGGCAATGTTGAAAAGATGCCCTGACTTGTACAAGCTATTTCTGGGTTAAACGCTATTTCCATTAGTCATTTACCTGAACTGAAATCAACATTTTTGCAGTAATAACATGTTTAATAGTAGTAGTAGTAGTACATTTGCAGTCGTAGAATAGACTTACGCATACATTTAATTGCATCTGTGCAGTCTTGCTAAATGTAGCTAAGTGTTCAATTATAGACGTGTGTGTCACATTCTCAGCTCAAAGGAAACATGCCCCAGCATTTCCCTGAGGAGGTAAATACACAAATGAAAAAATATCCCGGGGACATACATCTGCAGTACTACAGTTACAAATACAGATACAATAATAATGACATTTACATGGTTGCACTTGTCCTGGTTTACTTCCAGTTTTTATGTGGTGCATGTGGTCGGGATTCTCACCACAAAGCAAGAAGGTTCAGTTCTCAGATAATGTGGGTAATAATACATCACCTTAACATATACTTTAACATGTGTACATGTCGTAACCGGTGAGTGTAGCGGACCAAGGGATGCAGACTCGGGGCAGATTTACGGTGTTTATTGACAAAAGGTGCAGAAATGGGACAAGGTACGAACAGGAGGTGATCCAGAGGTGAGCAGGTGAGCAGGTGACAGGGACCGGGGACATGAAGGGACCACAGGACGACAGGCAGACCAGACGGGCGTAGGGCAGAGCGGGCAGGAGACATCCAGGGCCGGAGCACGACAGGAACACAGGGATGACAGGAACGCAGGCACGACAGGAACAAGTGGAAGGACCATCATTTACTCCACAAACATAAAAAAACACAAAAAACACAAAAACCTTATTCTGTATAAAAAGTAGTTTAGATGTGTACAAACATGTTCTGAAATGTGATTCGTGTGTTAGTTTGTCAGCTCATATTTCAGTCGTTTAGTCAAATATTCTGGACTTATTTTGAACTCAATCCTTTATTGAAACATACGTCGCAGTTGTAATTATGATCTCAATACCTGTCTAAAAACGTGATAATTTTTTCCAATTCATTCAGCCCTATCTATAAGAGTGAATGAATGCACATATAAAAAAGTACAACTGGTATTTGCTGATTTGGTTGGGACAGTGCATGTTACTGAACTTGGTATTTTCAGTAGCACAGATTGGCAGCCTCACTTCTGTCAGTCTACCCCAGGGCAGCAGTGGCTACAATAGAAGCTAACCACCACCACTGAGTATGACGTGAATGCAGTATTTACTGTAAAGCGCTTTGGGTGTCTTGAAAGACGCTATATAACTCCAATAGTAAGTTAGTAATTCTCAAGGTGGTACTACTTCTACTTAGTTAGCACTATACTTAACTGTATAGTATGAATTTATAATACAAAACCTTATCTTATGTGAAAAAAAGACACACACATATATATTTTTGTCAATAATTTGGTGTAGTGACAAAAGTAATTAGACTGCTGTCAGTAATGCACAATTCTACACTTCAAATCAGAATCACAAAATGTTTTATTACAGATGTCAGTGAACTAGGAACTTGCTTTGCCGATATGGAACGACATAAAACAATGAATAATATGCTATAATAAAGGCATGCATGATCTGAAAGCTGCTGTAGTAAAAAAAAAAGAAAGAAAAGAACTAGCTCATTTTAAACTTTTTGCAGTGGTCCAAAGTTG